>NC_140660.1:30864686-31110541 GCF_978046115.1 Saccoglossus kowalevskii
TTGGACTTTTGCCACATGTCACAACACTCATTTCCAAGTGCCATAGCTTTAAACAAGTAGTCAAATCTGATATTGGCTGGAGCTTTAGTTTATATGGACATGGTAAATGGCAAACTAGATGGTCAGAAAGTAATAAAAATAATCACAGCTTTACTCCACCCACCCCACTATGAAGTAAAAGGCTGTTTATAAGGCCATGTATGATGGTTTCATGTTTCTTATGGAAAACAATTTTAATTATAAACTTCTATGCTATGCTTCTATTTACAATTTTTAAAAGCCTGGTTTCCATAGCAACATGCTAGGGTACAGCAATGAATTCCCCATTCAAACTTCACATATAGCTAATACACAATACTGTAAAATACTTTATTTTGGCTGGAATTAATTTTTGCTGAATATACTTTTTGGGCATTTTGTATGGAATTTATTTTCACTGATTTTTGACGAGTTGAATGTAAAATATAGGGAGAAAGGTATATTCGTTGGATTTTATTTTCACTGAATCATTCCTTCAGCGAAAATATCGAAAATAAATTTCAAGTGAAAATCAGGTATTCTACAGTACATTACGTATATTGATACATATAGACTCAATTCCTCAATTAAAGTGTACTGAAGTGTCTTTTTGGTCAAAAAATAATGTTTTTTCAACATTTATGCTTTGCATACACCAAATTTATTCAACTTTGGAATATATATTAAGTGTTATGAAACACAGCTTTAGGGAACACATAGTTTTGTGGTTCTAGAACATCTCAGGAGTGTTTTGGTTAAAAAAAATGTCATCTTCATTCACAAAGTAGGCCAGAAATTATTTTGTTTTCATTATTTAAGCTTCACATACTCAGTAGTATCATAGTTTTGTGGTTCAAACACATTTCAGGTGTATTGTTCAACCTGTTACTGTAACAGAATCAAATGATGATGGGTTTTGAGTCGTACACATGCAAGTTTTTCTGTGAAATCATGCTTTTTATTAGAAATTTAAGGAATTTTATTGACATCAGGATTCATTTCATTGACATTTAATTTGACATCCCTAATTGGTTGTAATTATATCAAAATTATATATGAATTTGAGAGCTCACATTTTATTGACATCCATTTATTTTTTCTGATTAATCTAAAGGAAGAACATAAATTAAATAATTGAAATTGTAAATTCAATGGTGAGGACATGTATTTTAAGATATACTCTGTATTCTTAGCAAAATACTCAAATTGATGGTGTGAACTGAAGGTTACTATGACCTTTAGATCCAGTTCATGATGACCTGTCACAATATAATGTACACATGACAACTGGAAATAAGGAGTACAATGTATGTTACATTACACATGACTAAGGAATTTTAAAAATAAATTTGACAGAAAAATAATACTTCATATAATTTTTTATTTTTTTGTTTTTTGGACTAACTTTCTAATGAACTACATGTATATGGCATCACATTTTGTAGGCATTTTGCCACAGAAGTCATATCCATGTTTAGGACTACATGACAGGGCTGTGTGGCCATTCTCTATCAAATGATAAGCTGGCGTCCACCAGGCTCGGTCAAACACAAGCACCTGTTGATCTTAACCAAGGTTCCCCCAAAGTCACATTTGTTAGTGAATAAATCTCAGCCAGTGGATTTGGCCATCCCATTGAGTCTGTGGCACACTCACCCAAGGGAGGGGTCAACCCTTTTGATGTTCAGCCTCAAGTGGGATTTGAACTTGGGACTACCGATCATGAGTCCGATGTAACAACCACTAGACATTTCTTCACAACTAAACAAAGTTAACATGGAATGTGTTACATACCATATCCATTTGCCTTCCTGACGATGACGAGTAATATATGCATGCATGCTTTGGTTGTTGCCATGTTTGGGGACTTATAATTCGGTCTCCATCTGTTTGTCTGTGCATCTGGAGTCGTATTTTCAGAACCCTCTTGACCAAATCTGTTCATTCTTTGCATGTGCCTAGTACTTTATCTGGGACATATACACATGAAGTGGTTTACTGATTCAATCCATGATCGGATCAAAGATGACTGACTGGCAGCCATTTTGTTTTTTGAAAATGTGGTATCTTGTGCTTGTTTGTCGGTTTGTGTTCAAATTTGGTACATACATAATACATGTTAGGATACATGTCTGACGATTCAATTCATGTTTGGTTCAAAGATGGCTGACTGGCAGCCATTTTGTTTTTTGAAAATGTGGTATGTTATGCATGCTTGTCGGTTTGTGTTCAAATTTAGTACATACATAATACATATAAGAATACAGGTCTGGCGATTCAATTCATTTTGGATCAAAGATGGCTGACTGGCAGCCATTTTGCTTTTCAAAAATGTGGTATATTATGCATGCTTGTTGGTTTGTGTTCAAATTTGGTACATACATAATACATGTTAGGATACATGTCTGACGATTTGATTCATGTTCGGTTCAAAGATGGCTGACTGGCAGCCATTTTGTTTTTTGAAAATGTGGTATGTTATGTATGCTTGTCAGTTTGTGTTCAAATATAGTACATACATAATACATATAAGAATACAGGTCTGGCGATTCAATTCATTTCGGATCAAAGATGGCTGACTGGCAGCCATTTTGCTTTTCGAAAATGTGATATCTTATGCGTGCTTGATGGTTTGTGTTCAGTTGATACTTGACCAACCACTCTAAATTATTCACTATGCTTTTGGTGCATATTACTTTATTTTATTAGTTTTATATATATATATATATATATATATATATATATATATATATATATATATATATATATATATATATATATATATATACCGTATATATATATCAGTTCTTTTTCTTTAGATAATGGCAATTTTTTGGTCAGAGCGCCCTCTAGTATTTGTGGAGAATCATGTTCATTTGGAATGCTCTGATTGGATGGAAGTTCAAGCCTAGCAAGGTGTGATAGAATTGGCCTGTTATGTTCAGATTCAAATAAGAATGAACCACCAATTTGACAGGGAAGTGATACTTATAATGCAGCAAGCTGTTGTGGTAGAGTTTTTCTATTTTCCTGTCAAATGCATTTATTGGTCCACTGAAAAATCAAAATAATGTTCCCTGTATCTTATACTCTTATTGATCAAGGCATTTTAAAAATCATGGGTGTTAACTCCCCTCAAGTTATGACCCGTTGTCCCCTACATATAATGGTTGCATCTAATATTAAAATAAAGATGGTGGGGTATAGCGTTGATTCATCTCGCTCTACTCTGGATTACTTGGAGTCAATACAGATCATAGAAAGTTAGTATTTATATGCCTGTGTGTTTTTTTGTTTGTTTTTTCACTGTCTTTGACTTTCCCAGTATGTTTGTTGCTGTTGACAACAATTCAGTCCTCTGCCAGGCTTCAGTCAATGTTTTTCTTCACTATCTACCCTCGTTGGGCACTATGTAGCTGGTGTGGTATATTTATCACAGACAGTAGGGCAATTGTCACATTTAGTGCTCCAAGAAAATATTCTCTGTCCATGTGTATTTATATAAATAGATGCAGTTTCTTTGGCTTGAATAACATTCA
Organism: Saccoglossus kowalevskii; assembly: GCF_978046115.1. Classification (NCBI taxonomy): domain Eukaryota; kingdom Metazoa; phylum Hemichordata; class Enteropneusta; family Harrimaniidae; genus Saccoglossus; species Saccoglossus kowalevskii. The sequence goes on from NC_140660.1 coordinate 30,868,244, forward strand.
CTGGCTTCGTACATACAGGTATACTGGTTTACCTGTTTCTAGTTGAAATTTAGCCAATCTTATTAAGCAAGACAGTTGGACTTTTGCCACATGTCACAACACTCATTTCCAAGTGCCATAGCTTTAAACAAGTAGTCAAATCTGATATTGGCTGGAGCTTTAGTTTATATGGACATGGTAAATGGCAAACTAGATGGTCAGAAAGTAATAAAAATAATCACAGCTTTACTCCACCCACCCCACTATGAAGTAAAAGGCTGTTTATAAGGCCATGTATGATGGTTTCATGTTTCTTATGGAAAACAATTTTAATTATAAACTTCTATGCTATGCTTCTATTTACAATTTTTAAAAGCCTGGTTTCCATAGCAACATGCTAGGGTACAGCAATGAATTCCCCATTCAAACTTCACATATAGCTAATACACAATACTGTAAAATACTTTATTTTGGCTGGAATTAATTTTTGCTGAATATACTTTTTGGGCATTTTGTATGGAATTTATTTTCACTGATTTTTGACGAGTTGAATGTAAAATATAGGGAGAAAGGTATATTCGTTGGATTTTATTTTCACTGAATCATTCCTTCAGCGAAAATATCGAAAATAAATTTCAAGTGAAAATCAGGTATTCTACAGTACATTACGTATATTGATACATATAGACTCAATTCCTCAATTAAAGTGTACTGAAGTGTCTTTTTGGTCAAAAAATAATGTTTTTTCAACATTTATGCTTTGCATACACCAAATTTATTCAACTTTGGAATATATATTAAGTGTTATGAAACACAGCTTTAGGGAACACATAGTTTTGTGGTTCTAGAACATCTCAGGAGTGTTTTGGTTAAAAAAAATGTCATCTTCATTCACAAAGTAGGCCAGAAATTATTTTGTTTTCATTATTTAAGCTTCACATACTCAGTAGTATCATAGTTTTGTGGTTCAAACACATTTCAGGTGTATTGTTCAACCTGTTACTGTAACAGAATCAAATGATGATGGGTTTTGAGTCGTACACATGCAAGTTTTTCTGTGAAATCATGCTTTTTATTAGAAATTTAAGGAATTTTATTGACATCAGGATTCATTTCATTGACATTTAATTTGACATCCCTAATTGGTTGTAATTATATCAAAATTATATATGAATTTGAGAGCTCACATTTTATTGACATCCATTTATTTTTTCTGATTAATCTAAAGGAAGAACATAAATTAAATAATTGAAATTGTAAATTCAATGGTGAGGACATGTATTTTAAGATATACTCTGTATTCTTAGCAAAATACTCAAATTGATGGTGTGAACTGAAGGTTACTATGACCTTTAGATCCAGTTCATGATGACCTGTCACAATATAATGTACACATGACAACTGGAAATAAGGAGTACAATGTATGTTACATTACACATGACTAAGGAATTTTAAAAATAAATTTGACAGAAAAATAATACTTCATATAATTTTTTATTTTTTTGTTTTTTGGACTAACTTTCTAATGAACTACATGTATATGGCATCACATTTTGTAGGCATTTTGCCACAGAAGTCATATCCATGTTTAGGACTACATGACAGGGCTGTGTGGCCATTCTCTATCAAATGATAAGCTGGCGTCCACCAGGCTCGGTCAAACACAAGCACCTGTTGATCTTAACCAAGGTTCCCCCAAAGTCACATTTGTTAGTGAATAAATCTCAGCCAGTGGATTTGGCCATCCCATTGAGTCTGTGGCACACTCACCCAAGGGAGGGGTCAACCCTTTTGATGTTCAGCCTCAAGTGGGATTTGAACTTGGGACTACCGATCATGAGTCCGATGTAACAACCACTAGACATTTCTTCACAACTAAACAAAGTTAACATGGAATGTGTTACATACCATATCCATTTGCCTTCCTGACGATGACGAGTAATATATGCATGCATGCTTTGGTTGTTGCCATGTTTGGGGACTTATAATTCGGTCTCCATCTGTTTGTCTGTGCATCTGGAGTCGTATTTTCAGAACCCTCTTGACCAAATCTGTTCATTCTTTGCATGTGCCTAGTACTTTATCTGGGACATATACACATGAAGTGGTTTACTGATTCAATCCATGATCGGATCAAAGATGACTGACTGGCAGCCATTTTGTTTTTTGAAAATGTGGTATCTTGTGCTTGTTTGTCGGTTTGTGTTCAAATTTGGTACATACATAATACATGTTAGGATACATGTCTGACGATTCAATTCATGTTTGGTTCAAAGATGGCTGACTGGCAGCCATTTTGTTTTTTGAAAATGTGGTATGTTATGCATGCTTGTCGGTTTGTGTTCAAATTTAGTACATACATAATACATATAAGAATACAGGTCTGGCGATTCAATTCATTTTGGATCAAAGATGGCTGACTGGCAGCCATTTTGCTTTTCAAAAATGTGGTATATTATGCGTGCTTGATGGTTTGTGTTCAGTTGATACTTGACCAACCACTCTAAATTATTCACTATGCTTTTGGTGCATATTACTTTATTTTATTAGTTTTATATATATATATATATATATATATATATATATATATATATATATATATATATATATATATATATATATATATATATACCGTATATATATATCAGTTCTTTTTCTTTAGATAATGGCAATTTTTTGGTCAGAGCGCCCTCTAGTATTTGTGGAGAATCATGTTCATTTGGAATGCTCTGATTGGATGGAAGTTCAAGCCTAGCAAGGTGTGATAGAATTGGCCTGTTATGTTCAGATTCAAATAAGAATGAACCACCAATTTGACAGGGAAGTGATACTTATAATGCAGCAAGCTGTTGTGGTAGAGTTTTTCTATTTTCCTGTCAAATGCATTTATTGGTCCACTGAAAAATCAAAATAATGTTCCCTGTATCTTATACTCTTATTGATCAAGGCATTTTAAAAATCATGGGTGTTAACTCCCCTCAAGTTATGACCCGTTGTCCCCTACATATAATGGTTGCATCTAATATTAAAATAAAGATGGTGGGGTATAGCGTTGATTCATCTCGCTCTACTCTGGATTACTTGGAGTCAATACAGATCATAGAAAGTTAGTATTTATATGCCTGTGTGTTTTTTTGTTTGTTTTTTCACTGTCTTTGACTTTCCCAGTATGTTTGTTGCTGTTGACAACAATTCAGTCCTCTGCCAGGCTTCAGTCAATGTTTTTCTTCACTATCTACCCTCGTTGGGCACTATGTAGCTGGTGTGGTATATTTATCACAGACAGTAGGGCAATTGTCACATTTAGTGCTCCAAGAAAATATTCTCTGTCCATGTGTATTTATATAAATAGATGCAGTTTCTTTGGCTTGAATAACATTCACTGGCTTCGTACATACAGGTATACTGGTTTACCTGTTTCTAGTTGAAATTTAGCCAATCTTATTAAGCAAGACAGTTGGACTTTTGCCACATGTCACAACACTCATTTCCAAGTGCCATAGCTTTAAACAAGTAGTCAAATCTGATATTGGCTGGAGCTTTAGTTTATATGGACATGGTAAATGGCAAACTAGATGGTCAGAAAGTAATAAAAATAATCACAGCTTTACTCCACCCACCCCACTATGAAGTAAAAGGCTGTTTATAAGGCCATGTATGATGGTTTCATGTTTCTTATGGAAAACAATTTTAATTATAAACTTCTATGCTATGCTTCTATTTACAATTTTTAAAAGCCTGGTTTCCATAGCAACATGCTAGGGTACAGCAATGAATTCCCCATTCAAACTTCACATATAGCTAATACACAATACTGTAAAATACTTTATTTTGGCTGGAATTAATTTTTGCTGAATATACTTTTTGGGCATTTTGTATGGAATTTATTTTCACTGATTTTTGACGAGTTGAATGTAAAATATAGGGAGAAAGGTATATTCGTTGGATTTTATTTTCACTGAATCATTCCTTCAGCGAAAATATCGAAAATAAATTTCAAGTGAAAATCAGGTATTCTACAGTACATTACGTATATTGATACATATAGACTCAATTCCTCAATTAAAGTGTACTGAAGTGTCTTTTTGGTCAAAAAATAATGTTTTTTCAACATTTATGCTTTGCATACACCAAATTTATTCAACTTTGGAATATATATTAAGTGTTATGAAACACAGCTTTAGGGAACACATAGTTTTGTGGTTCTAGAACATCTCAGGAGTGTTTTGGTTAAAAAAAATGTCATCTTCATTCACAAAGTAGGCCAGAAATTATTTTGTTTTCATTATTTAAGCTTCACATACTCAGTAGTATCATAGTTTTGTGGTTCAAACACATTTCAGGTGTATTGTTCAACCTGTTACTGTAACAGAATCAAATGATGATGGGTTTTGAGTCGTACACATGCAAGTTTTTCTGTGAAATCATGCTTTTTATTAGAAATTTAAGGAATTTTATTGACATCAGGATTCATTTCATTGACATTTAATTTAACATCCCTAATTGGTTGTAATTATATCAAAATTATATATGAATTTGAGAGCTCACATTTTATTGACATCCATTTATTTTTTCTGATTAATCTAAAGGAAGAACATAAATTAAATAATTGAAATTGTAAATTCAATGGTGAGGACATGTATTTTAAGATATACTCTGTATTCTTAGCAAAATACTCAAATTGATGGTGTGAACTGAAGGTTACTATGACCTTTAGATCCAGTTCATGATGACCTGTCACAATATAATGTACACATGACAACTGGAAATAAGGAGTACAATGTATGTTACATTACACATGACTAAGGAATTTTAAAAATAAATTTGACAGAAAAATAATACTTCATATAATTTTTTATTTTTTTGTTTTTTGGACTAACTTTCTAATGAACTACATGTATATGGCATCACATTTTGTAGGCATTTTGCCACAGAAGTCATATCCATGTTTAGGACTACATGACAGGGCTGTGTGGCCATTCTCTATCAAATGATAAGCTGGCGTCCACCAGGCTCGGTCAAACACAAGCACCTGTTGATCTTAACCAAGGTTCCCCCAAAGTCACATTTGTTAGTGAATAAATCTCAGCCAGTGGATTTGGCCATCCCATTGAGTCTGTGGCACACTCACCCAAGGGAGGGGTCAACCCTTTTGATGTTCAGCCTCAAGTGGGATTTGAACTTGGGACTACCGATCATGAGTCCGATGTAACAACCACTAGACATTTCTTCACAACTAAACAAAGTTAACATGGAATGTGTTACATACCATATCCATTTGCCTTCCTGACGATGACGAGTAATATATGCATGCATGCTTTGGTTGTTGCCATGTTTGGGGACTTATAATTCGGTCTCCATCTGTTTGTCTGTGCATCTGGAGTCGTATTTTCAGAACCCTCTTGACCAAATCTGTTCATTCTTTGCATGTGCCTAGTACTTTATCTGGGACATATACACATGAAGTGGTTTACTGATTCAATCCATGATCGGATCAAAGATGACTGACTGGCAGCCATTTTGTTTTTTGAAAATGTGGTATCTTGTGCTTGTTTGTCGGTTTGTGTTCAAATTTGGTACATACATAATACATGTTAGGATACATGTCTGACGATTCAATTCATGTTTGGTTCAAAGATGGCTGACTGGCAGCCATTTTGTTTTTTGAAAATGTGGTATGTTATGCATGCTTGTCGGTTTGTGTTCAAATTTAGTACATACATAATACATATAAGAATACAGGTCTGGCGATTCAATTCATTTTGGATCAAAGATGGCTGACTGGCAGCCATTTTGCTTTTCAAAAATGTGGTATATTATGCATGCTTGTTGGTTTGTGTTCAAATTTGGTACATACATAATACATGTTAGGATACATGTCTGACGATTTGATTCATGTTCGGTTCAAAGATGGCTGACTGGCAGCCATTTTGTTTTTTGAAAATGTGGTATGTTATGTATGCTTGTCAGTTTGTGTTCAAATATAGTACATACATAATACATATAAGAATACAGGTCTGGCGATTCAATTCATTTCGGATCAAAGATGGCTGACTGGCAGCCATTTTGCTTTTCGAAAATGTGATATCTTATGCGTGCTTGATGGTTTGTGTTCAGTTGATACTTGACCAACCACTCTAAATTATTCACTATGCTTTTGGTGCATATTACTTTATTTTATTAGTTTTATATATATATATATATATATATATATATATATATATATATATATATATATATATATATATATATATATATATATATATATATATATACCGTATATATATATCAGTTCTTTTTCTTTAGATAATGGCAATTTTTTGGTCAGAGCGCCCTCTAGTATTTGTGGAGAATCATGTTCATTTGGAATGCTCTGATTGGATGGAAGTTCAAGCCTAGCAAGGTGTGATAGAATTGGCCTGTTATGTTCAGATTCAAATAAGAATGAACCACCAATTTGACAGGGAAGTGATACTTATAATGCAGCAAGCTGTTGTGGTAGAGTTTTTCTATTTTCCTGTCAAATGCATTTATTGGTCCACTGAAAAATCAAAATAATGTTCCCTGTATCTTATACTCTTATTGATCAAGGCATTTTAAAAATCATGGGTGTTAACTCCCCTCAAGTTATGACCCGTTGTCCCCTACATATAATGGTTGCATCTAATATTAAAATAAAGATGGTGGGGTATAGCGTTGATTCATCTCGCTCTACTCTGGATTACTTGGAGTCAATACAGATCATAGAAAGTTAGTATTTATATGCCTGTGTGTTTTTTTGTTTGTTTTTTCACTGTCTTTGACTTTCCCAGTATGTTTGTTGCTGTTGACAACAATTCAGTCCTCTGCCAGGCTTCAGTCAATGTTTTTCTTCACTATCTACCCTCGTTGGGCACTATGTAGCTGGTGTGGTATATTTATCACAGACAGTAGGGCAATTGTCACATTTAGTGCTCCAAGAAAATATTCTCTGTCCATGTGTATTTATATAAATAGATGCAGTTTCTTTGGCTTGAATAACATTCACTGGCTTCGTACATACAGGTATACTGGTTTACCTGTTTCTAGTTGAAATTTAGCCAATCTTATTAAGCAAGACAGTTGGACTTTTGCCACATGTCACAACACTCATTTCCAAGTGCCATAGCTTTAAACAAGTAGTCAAATCTGATATTGGCTGGAGCTTTAGTTTATATGGACATGGTAAATGGCAAACTAGATGGTCAGAAAGTAATAAAAATAATCACAGCTTTACTCCACCCACCCCACTATGAAGTAAAAGGCTGTTTATAAGGCCATGTATGATGGTTTCATGTTTCTTATGGAAAACAATTTTAATTATAAACTTCTATGCTATGCTTCTATTTACAATTTTTAAAAGCCTGGTTTCCATAGCAACATGCTAGGGTACAGCAATGAATTCCCCATTCAAACTTCACATATAGCTAATACACAATACTGTAAAATACTTTATTTTGGCTGGAATTAATTTTTGCTGAATATACTTTTTGGGCATTTTGTATGGAATTTATTTTCACTGATTTTTGACGAGTTGAATGTAAAATATAGGGAGAAAGGTATATTCGTTGGATTTTATTTTCACTGAATCATTCCTTCAGCGAAAATATCGAAAATAAATTTCAAGTGAAAATCAGGTATTCTACAGTACATTACGTATATTGATACATATAGACTCAATTCCTCAATTAAAGTGTACTGAAGTGTCTTTTTGGTCAAAAAATAATGTTTTTTCAACATTTATGCTTTGCATACACCAAATTTATTCAACTTTGGAATATATATTAAGTGTTATGAAACACAGCTTTAGGGAACACATAGTTTTGTGGTTCTAGAACATCTCAGGAGTGTTTTGGTTAAAAAAAATGTCATCTTCATTCACAAAGTAGGCCAGAAATTATTTTGTTTTCATTATTTAAGCTTCACATACTCAGTAGTATCATAGTTTTGTGGTTCAAACACATTTCAGGTGTATTGTTCAACCTGTTACTGTAACAGAATCAAATGATGATGGGTTTTGAGTCGTACACATGCAAGTTTTTCTGTGAAATCATGCTTTTTATTAGAAATTTAAGGAATTTTATTGACATCAGGATTCATTTCATTGACATTTAATTTAACATCCCTAATTGGTTGTAATTATATCAAAATTATATATGAATTTGAGAGCTCACATTTTATTGACATCCATTTATTTTTTCTGATTAATCTAAAGGAAGAACATAAATTAAATAATTGAAATTGTAAATTCAATGGTGAGGACATGTATTTTAAGATATACTCTGTATTCTTAGCAAAATACTCAAATTGATGGTGTGAACTGAAGGTTACTATGACCTTTAGATCCAGTTCATGATGACCTGTCACAATATAATGTACACATGACAACTGGAAATAAGGAGTACAATGTATGTTACATTACACATGACTAAGGAATTTTAAAAATAAATTTGACAGAAAAATAATACTTCATATAATTTTTTATTTTTTTGTTTTTTGGACTAACTTTCTAATGAACTACATGTATATGGCATCACATTTTGTAGGCATTTTGCCACAGAAGTCATATCCATGTTTAGGACTACATGACAGGGCTGTGTGGCCATTCTCTATCAAATGATAAGCTGGCGTCCACCAGGCTCGGTCAAACACAAGCACCTGTTGATCTTAACCAAGGTTCCCCCAAAGTCACATTTGTTAGTGAATAAATCTCAGCCAGTGGATTTGGCCATCCCATTGAGTCTGTGGCACACTCACCCAAGGGAGGGGTCAACCCTTTTGATGTTCAGCCTCAAGTGGGATTTGAACTTGGGACTACCGATCATGAGTCCGATGTAACAACCACTAGACATTTCTTCACAACTAAACAAAGTTAACATGGAATGTGTTACATACCATATCCATTTGCCTTCCTGACGATGACGAGTAATATATGCATGCATGCTTTGGTTGTTGCCATGTTTGGGGACTTATAATTCGGTCTCCATCTGTTTGTCTGTGCATCTGGAGTCGTATTTTCAGAACCCTCTTGACCAAATCTGTTCATTCTTTGCATGTGCCTAGTACTTTATCTGGGACATATACACATGAAGTGGTTTACTGATTCAATCCATGATCGGATCAAAGATGACTGACTGGCAGCCATTTTGTTTTTTGAAAATGTGGTATCTTGTGCTTGTTTGTCGGTTTGTGTTCAAATTTGGTACATACATAATACATGTTAGGATACATGTCTGACGATTCAATTCATGTTTGGTTCAAAGATGGCTGACTGGCAGCCATTTTGTTTTTTGAAAATGTGGTATGTTATGCATGCTTGTCGGTTTGTGTTCAAATTTAGTACATACATAATACATATAAGAATACAGGTCTGGCGATTCAATTCATTTTGGATCAAAGATGGCTGACTGGCAGCCATTTTGCTTTTCAAAAATGTGGTATATTATGCATGCTTGTTGGTTTGTGTTCAAATTTGGTACATACATAATACATGTTAGGATACATGTCTGACGATTTGATTCATGTTCGGTTCAAAGATGGCTGACTGGCAGCCATTTTGTTTTTTGAAAATGTGGTATGTTATGTATGCTTGTCAGTTTGTGTTCAAATATAGTACATACATAATACATATAAGAATACAGGTCTGGCGATTCAATTCATTTCGGATCAAAGATGGCTGACTGGCAGCCATTTTGCTTTTCGAAAATGTGGTATGTTATGCATGCTTGTCGATTTGTGTTCAAATTTTGTACAAATGTACATATATAATACATGTTCGGATACATGTCTGGCGATTTGATTCATGTTCGAATCAAAGATGGCTGACTGGCAGCCATTTTGCTTTTTGAAAATGTGGTATATTATGCATGCTTGTTGGTTTGTGTTCAAATTTGGTACATACATAATACATGTTAGGATACATGTCTGACGATTCGATTCATGTTTGGTTCAAAGATGGCTGACTGGCAGCCATTTTGTTTTTTGAAAATGTGGTATGTTATGTATGCTTGTCGGTTTGTGTTCAAATTTAGTACATACATAATACATATAAGAATACAGGTCTGGCAATTCAATTCATCTCGGATCAAAGATGGCTGACTGGCAGCCATTTTGCTTTTCGAAAATGTGGTATGTTATGCATGCTTGTTGGTTTGTGTTCAAATTTTGTACAAATGTACATACATAATACATATAAGAATACAGGTCTGGCGATTCAATTCATTTCGGATCAAAGATGGCTGACTGGCAGCCATTTTGCTTTTCGAAAATGTGGTATGTTATGCATGCTTGTCGGTTTGTGTTCATATTTTGTACAAATGTACATACATAATACATGTTAGGATACATGTCTGGCGATTTGATTCATGTTCGAATCAAAGATGGCTGACTGGCAGCCATTTTGCTTTTTGAAAATGTGGTATATTATGCATGCTTGTTGGTTTGTGTTCAAATTTGGTACATACATAATACATGTTAGGATACATGTCTGACGATTCGATTCATGTTTGGTTTAAAGATGGCTGACTGGCAGCCATTTTGCTTTTCGAAAATGTGGTATGTTATGCATGCTTGTCGGTTTGTGTTCAAATTTTGTACAAATGTACATACATAATACATGTTAGGATACATGTCTGGCGATTTGATTCATGTTCGAATCAAAGATGGCTGACTGGCAGCCATTTTGCTTTTTGAAAATGTGGTATATTATGCATGCTTGTTGGTTTGTGTTCAAATTTGGTACATACATAATACATGTTAAGATACATGTCTGACGATTCGATTCATGTTTGGTTCAAAGATGGCTGACTGGCAGCCATTTTGTTTTTTGAAAATGTGGTATGTTATGTATGCTTGTCGGTTTGTGTTCAAATTTAGTACATACATAATACATATAAGAATACAGGTCTGGCGATTCAATTCATTTCGGATCAAAGATGGCTGACTGGCAGCCATTTTGCTTTTCGAAAATGTGGTATGTTATGCATGCTTGTCGGTTTGTGTTCAAATTTTGTACAAATGTACATACATAATACATGTTAGGATACATGTCTGGCGATTTGATTCATGTTCGAATCAAAGATGGCTGACTGGCAGCCATTTTGCTTTTTGAAAATGTGGTATATTATGCATGCTTGTTGGTTTGTGTTCAAATTTGGTACATACATAATACATGTTAGGATACATGTCTGACCATTCGATTCATGTTTGGTTCAAAGATGGCTGACTGGCAGCCATTTTGTTTTTTGAAAATGTGGTATGTTATGTATGCTTGTCGGTTTGTGTTCAAATTTAGTACATACATAATACATATAAGAATACAGGTCTGGTGATTCAATTCATTTCGGATCAAAGATGGCTGACTGGCAGCCATTTTGCTTTTCGAAAATGTGGTATGTTATGCATGCTTGTCGGTTTGTGTTCAAATTTTGTACAAATGTACATACATAATACATGTTAGGATACATGTCTGGCGATTTGATTCATGTTCGAATCAAAGATGGCTGACTGGCAGCAATATTGCTTTTTGAAAATGTGGTATGTTATGCATGCTTGTTGGTTTGTGTTCAAATTTGGTACATACATAATACATGTTAGGATACATGTCTGACGATTCGATTCATGTTTGGTTCAAAGATGGCTGACTGGCAGCCATTTTGTTTTTTGAAAATGTGGTATGTTATGTATGGTTGTCGGTTTGTGTTCAAATTTGGTACATACATAATACATATAAGAATACAGGTCTGGCGATTCAATTCATTTCGGATCAAAGATGGCTGACTGGCAGCCATTTTGCTTTTCGAAAATGTGGTATGTTATGCATGCTTGTCGGTTTGTGTTCAAATTTTGTACAAATGTACATACATAATACATGTTAGGATACATGTCTGGCGATTTCATTCATGTTCGAATCAAAGATGGCTGACTGGCAGCCATTTTGCTTTTTGAAAATGTGGTATATTATGCATGCTTGTTGGTTTGTGTTCAAATTTGGTACATACATAATACATGTTAGGATACATGTCTATTGCGATTCGATTCATTATCGGAGCAAAGATGGCTGACTGGCAGCCATTTTGTTTTTTTGCTGGGAAAGGCAAAGCTTTGACCAGCTTTGTTATTAGTCCAAAAAAATTGTTCAGCTTGGAATGTGTCTGAATCCCTCATTAGTATGCAAGAATGTGGGAATGTACCAAGAAAATTGTTTTTCTGGAGTAAATTGTAGTGTATTTTACTTATGAAAGGTCAAAATGTTCATGGAGATTTTATGAAAATGTGTGGATGTTAACAGAATGATGTCATGTGGTCACAGTTGTGCAATAAATGATGGACTTATTTGGGCATAGCGATAAAATGTGTGACCGAAGTACTCACACCTGTGCATGATTCCAATAGTTTGTGCTGTGAAGAAACTTCATTAGAAAATAAGTATTGTGTAATTTGTAGTGAGAATGTATTCAAAATGTATGTGAAATCATGGTACTGTTTTGACATTATACAACTTGCAGTTCCCTTTTGATGGATTTTATGTGACTGGCTGTGTTATCGAACTGTATTATTATGTAAATCTGCCCAGGAAAATCTGCAAGCAAAGTTTCAATTGCCATTTTCACGTGGAGTCTGCACAATTGTTCGTCTCGTGTTCCCCGGTGCATTTAAACATCCCTTTTTGGGGACTTCGTGTGACTGACCATGGTGTTTGTAAACTTTAGTTGAACTGTAGTAATGTGTATTAAATCTGCCACAATGTGGAGTTGCCATCGTCTCTTGTTTACCAACTCATTTAAATACGTTTGTGCCTCAACGAGGACTGAAAAGTGATTTTCATTTACTTCGTCTGTTATAAATCAACTGTATTAGCTTCCTTTGAACTTCCTATTGCCATCGGGATTGTGTCTGCTACACTCGACGGTGTAGTTCGTATCGATCTTCTTGTATGAAATGCACCTGAACCTGGAAATCGATGGCAAATTGTGATGTCACGTAATGTCTTATCTTGTTCTTGATCGAAATACGCTTGGCTATGAACTTCCACATACACACGCTTATGGGAAAAGTGCATCGTTGGTAATACTGTATTGATCGAGGTGAAACAAACATGGCTGCTGTAATGCCTGTTGTTTGACTACATCGCTCGTGTTTCTCTTCCTGTCGTAGAGTTCTCTGCTTTCTTTTATTTTTTTATTTCAATTAAACAGCGATTTGGTTGTGACCATGCATTTAGTCATTGTTGACTGTTTTTCTCAAATTGGTTGATTGTCATAGTAACATACACTAAGTACAATTAAACGTCCGGAGTTGAACAGTAGTCATTTCTAACATGATTATTTAATTTAGTTTAATTCCTTCAGTTAAAAATTGAGTTTCCAAAATAAATAAATAAATAATAATATGTACCCTCATGTATACTTCAAGTTTTCATTAAAACAAAGACAAAGTCTTTGAAATTGCTTTTCTGCCTGTTCGCCAATCCATTGCTCCAAAACACACCTTTAAATACTCTTATTTTCCCAGCATCGAGATGGCTCTGCCAACTCTTGTTGAAAATGTGGTATCTTATGCGTGCTTGACGGTTTATGTTCAGTTGATACTGGGCCAGCCACATTATTCCCTATGCTTTTGGTGCATATTACTTTATTTCTGGCATGAATAATATTTCTTCTAATTCCAACGGGGACTATGTCATTATCAATGACTTGTTTTTTCATCGTTTGTTTTATGTTTTACATCCTGTGAATGATCTTTTTAAGATAGATTGTAGTTGTTGGGTGTCTACTAACTATATACTTCTAAGTTTCTGAGACGGAACATATGGGAATATGCGCATACACAGACACAAACTGGGAGAGGAAACATTGAAGCTATCTTTGGAATTGTTCCTTTTCCCCTCAATCATTTAGAAGGAAAGAACCAGGCTAGCTCCCACAGTCACCACACTACATTCGGTATCTAGTAAGACCCTTACTGATTGCCTATTCACCAAGCATTTAAACTATCGACATTGCCAACTCCATAGATGCATTGTCAATACCAATATTTGTCATTGTTGCCATAGAAATGGGACTACCCTTTTTTGTTTTTGATATATCACCCAAATAAATATCACCAGCTCATTCTTTGGATCAAAAAGTTGATTACCTGTACCAGTGGCATTGCTATATATACCTGTGGATGCCATGGACATAATTTGTTGCATAACATGTTACTTTCTGATGCTCAATTTGACCACAGCAGAAATGCTGAACTTTACTGGTTGTGTCATTTTGAGTTTTATCAGAGGTACTCTGCACTTGTGTTGACTTTACAGGCTGGGTTGCAGTTTTCTGTGGTTTGGAACAGAGATAAACAAATATCCTGGATGTGTTTACTAATTTATAACACATCCCAATTCTGACACCAAATGTCACAGGGTTGAATGATATTCTGCACAAACAATCCTGTTCGTGAAGGACACCACTCATTACTCGTGATTGTGAGTTTTTTTTACCTGTCAAATACAGGGCCACATTACACCTGTGAATAAATAACCTGATTTTGTAAATACGGGGTGTAACTTCACTCGCATAAATTGAAAACACAATATTGGGAAAATAATATTGTGAATATACTTATAAACAAACTAGAACGTACAATAAATAATTACATATAACTCCCAAACATTACAATCAATAATAACAATAAATACCACTACAGCCTCTGAAATTCCCTACGCTAGTATGCATGTGTGTATGAAATAATGTTACCGGTAACAAAAGTAGTGGTCTTTGTGCTAAGCCAGCAGTGTTTTCTATCAAGATGAAAACATTACAATCAATAATAACAATAAATACCACTACAGACTCTGAAATTCCCTACGCTAGTATGCGTGTGTGTATGAAATAATGTTACCGGTAACAAAAGTAGTGGTCTTCATGCTAAGCCAGCAGTGTTTTCTATCAAGATGAAATTGATGATTTCCTTGTCTTCAATCAGCACGCTATTTGGTGGCTTGGGATGTTTGCATCACAGTTAGATTGGTAGAGCTTCCTTGGTCAATATGCAGTGCACATGCAGTGGTTTACTGATTCAATCCATGATGAATCAAAAATGGCTGACTGGCAGCCACTTTTGTTTTTTGAAAATGTGTAATCTTATGAATGTTTGTGTTCAAATTTGGTACATACATAATACATGTTAGGATACATGTCCATGACGATTCGATTCATGTTCGGTTCAAAGATGGCTGACTGGCAGCCATTTTGTTTTTTGAAAATGTGGTATGTTATGCATGCTTGTCAGTTTGTGTTCAAATTTGGTACAATAGAAAATACATACATAATATATGTAAGGATACATGTCTGGTGATTCTATTCATGTTCTAGGATCAAAGAAGGCTGACTGGCAGCCATTTTGCTTTTCGAAAATGTGGTATATTATGCATGCTTGTCAGTTTGTGTTCAAATTTGGTACATACATAATACATGTTAGGATACATGTCTATTGCGATTTGATTCATGATCGGAGCAAAAATGGCTGACTGGCAGCCATTTTGTTTTTTGAAAATTTGGTATCTTATGCATGCTTGTCAGTTTGTGTTCAAATTTGGTACATACATAATACATGTTAGGATACATGTCTATTGCGAATTGATTCATGATTGGAGAAAAGATGGCTGACTGGCAGCCATTTTGTTTTTTGAAAATGTGGTATCTTATGCGTGCTTGACGGTTTGTGTTCAGTTGATACTGGGCCAGCCACTCTAAATTATTCACTATGATTTTGATACATATTACTTTATTTCTGGCATGAATAATATTTCTTCTAATTCCACTGGGGACTATGTCATCAATGACTTGTTTTTTCATCGTTTGTTTTATGTTTTACATCCTGTGAATGATCTTTTTAAGATAGATTGTAGTTGTTGGGTGTCTACTAACTATATACTTCTAAGTTTCTTAGACGAAACATATGGGAATATGCGCATACACTGTACACAGACACAAAACGGAAGAGGAAAAATTTAAGCTATCTTGGAATTGTTCCTTTCCCCTCAATAATTTGGGAGGAAAGAACCAGGCTAGCTCCCACAGTCACCACACTACATTCGGTATCTAGTAAGACCCTTACTGATTGCTTATTCACCAGGCCTTAAACTATCTACATTGCCATAGATGCATAGTCAATACCAATATTTGTCATTGTTTCCATAGAAATGGAACTACCCTTTTTTGTTTTTGATATATCACCCGTATAAATACCACTAGCTCATTCTTTGGATCAAAAAAGTTGATTACCTGTACCAGTGGCATTGCTATATATACCTGTGGATGCCATGGACATCTTTTGTTGCATAACATGTTACTTTCTTTACTGGTGGTGTCATTTTGAGTTTTATCAGAGATATTCTGCACTTGTGTTGACTTCACAGGCTGGGTTGCAGTTTTCTGTGGTTTGGAACAGAGATAAACAAATATCCTGGATGTGTTTAATAAATTGTAACACATCCCACTTCTGACACCAAATGTCACAGAGTTGAATGATATTCTGCACAAATAATCCTGTTCGTGAAGGACACCACTCATTACTCATGATTGTGAGTTCTTTTTACCTGTCAAATACACTCTCAATAAATAATATGATTTTAATGTATCCCACTGTGGATAGCCATCATACATGTTGTAAATACGGGGTGTAACCTAACTCGCATGAAATGAAAAAAAAACACTGTAATATAAACACATGTTTATAAAATACAATGTGTTTGCCAGGAGCTTGCCTAGGTGGCATTGTGACGTGTATGTATGTACACAAATTGTCCTACCTAGCTGTGTAATCACACTGTCTAGAGGCTCAACATATATGTAGATAAACACAATAGATAGATTTTCTGATGAACCCTGTAACAGTCATATATGTCACCTTATTTATACCTGTTGAATAAGAGAGAGGAAATTAATAAGCTTATGTCTAAACTGAGACTTAGCAACCACAAATTAGAAATAGAGCTAGGACGTTACAAGAGACCAAAAACACCAGTTGACAACAGAGTTTGCAGAATGTGTAACGTACTTGAAGATGAAATACATTTCATTACATCCTGTAAACTCTATAATACAGATCGTGAGAAACTATATATGGTCTTCACTGAACAATTTCCAGATTTCCAGTCTGCCAGTAATATTGAAAAATTTAAGTATATCATGAATACATCAGAAATAAAACTCATTAAACATGTTATTACCTATCTTAAATCATCTTATACTTTACATGCTAACTTCCAAGCACAATGAAAATTTTCTTATTTAAAGCATTATTAATACTGTACCTAGTAGTAGTTGTGTCTTTTTTATGTGATTTAGTCACTTCTTTTTGTTATACTTTTATTACAATTAGCTACAATTGAGATGTAATTTTACAATACAGCGTAATAAAGTTATTATTATTGTATATGTTTGAATAGATATCTGAATTTTCACATTCTGTTTTGTTTTTTAAGTATTTTCTGGCAACTAACAATTTTGTACATTGCTACTGATTTTTTTAGTTGGTAAACCAACAACTTTGTTGCCAATAGGCAATAAGGGAAAAACAAGCACAGAGGGCGCTGTTTATGTCAAATCATTGATACATGTATCTAGCTTAATTCACTAATAATTTGACTGGCCTGGTCCCTTCTGATTTTAACTTTGCCTGTATCATCTAAAGGGGGCACTGTTTATATGAAATCACTAATATCTAGTGTTATACATGAAATTGTCTATAGTAACAAGTTTTGATAATTTGCACTACTTTAATGATTGCATCAAGATTTTTTTTTTTGTATGATTTTTTTTATTTTTCACACAATATAAAAATATACAGTAACAAAAGCATACATACACAAAAAAAACTGAAACGAAAACATGAATGAGATGTTAGCTAATATGTGGTGTTTTCTATTTTGTACCCTTCAAAGCCAGCTGTCATGTTTTGTTTGTACTATTCCACTAGCCAAAAAGAAATTATTTACAATTACCAAATAACATTTTAACAAGTTCGCTTACTTGGTATTAATAAAATTGAGCAATGTTGACTACTGGCTTGAATGAGTGGCTATCCGTTAATCCAAATTCTAACTGCTTCCCATTTCTGATAATGATATAATATTTTGCCTCTATTTAAAGCAAGTTGATATATGTTCATGGTCTTTTATGTATGCCTTGAAACCAAAGAATGATAAGATTTTTGCTTCTCCTCTACATTTGTATATGTATTTTTTAAACAATAAAATAAAATGCTTCAACATAATATTTTTCACCTCATAGATGCCAAGTATAATATTTTGTACATTGCAATCTGTAATAAAATTACAGTTTTGCTGCAATTTTTCCCACAATGACTGTACACAGTGGCGTTCCACAAACAAGTGCTCTATGGTTTCTTGATTGCATCAAGATAGGGATATTTGTTTCTGACTGTTTGATGCGAATGTAGACAGGAATTTTGATTTAATCACATTCGTTAGTAACAACCAATCATAAGACAGGCCATGAACCACACCGAGGTTACAACTAAATTAGCCTCACTCAACTGGTCTGTAACCTGTCTTGTGATTGGTTCTTGACAAATTGTGAATAGGCCACGCCTCCAACTGTGGCATGCATTCGGGCCAACCATTAATTATTCATAAATGGAGTCAATTTGTGTAGTTGTCATGATTTATTCTGTAGATATAGGTGAAATATAGGTAAGGCTTTGGCAAAATTTGAAAGTACAACTAATATTCTTCAACCTAAGTTTTTTTTTTATAGATTTTATTTTTCATTCTGTTCGTCTGTTTTTTCTAGTTGAAAAAATGTGAGCTGGCTTGAGCCTTCATTCCTTGTCTATTTCTTACACAAGATACCAGCCGACACCCCCCCCCCCCTGCACATAGGGAGTGCGTACAGTTTGTTATAGTTCCTGGGCTCCATGTGGTTTGATTTAGATTTTGTGAACTACGACAGCAAAAGCTTATTCTGTATTTGTATACATTTACACTGCTTTTCCATGAATATATGTCAGGATTCTTCATAGTTTATTTTATGTGTTGACTTTCTATCCACACGTGTGGATTGAGTGATTTAATAGATGACCTTTGACCCATAGAGGGTGTGTTTACAGTTTTATGCAATTGTGAGATATTGACGATTGTTCATGGATATTTTTATTTTAGTTATTGTCGGAAAATTGTTGGCTGTCACAAGGACTATTTAAAACCAGTTCCGTTTATTCATGACTTTTTTGTTGTGAATTTGCCAGGCTACTGATTCTGTGTTGTTGAGTCAGTCTGTCAATTTTCTTGATTTTATCAGCACGGATTCTTGATGAATATTATATTGCATATGAATATTCTGGCAAGTACCCTATTCACTGCGTTGGATATGTGAGGAGTTAGTAATATTTTATACATTTACCCAACTTGTAGGAAGCCGCCTCAATTTGACTGGCATCTTTGCTTGTCGTCTTGTGTTTCAGTTCTGATAAGCTGCACCAATCCAAATAGAGATGCTGACGGAATGAATGTTTTATCTGTTATTATCTTACTCACATGGTTTCCAACGAACGAATAAATTTAAAAGTTGAATTTAATTTCTGTCTTTTATGTCACAACTTGCAGGTGTGACACTAGCTTGGTTTATTAATAATTTGACTGGCTTTCTGATTTAACGTGGTTCATATATAAAGTGCATGATAGACAAGGAGGAAACATCCTTATTGTTGTCTGGTGTAAAATGTAGGGCTTGAACTTTTTAAATCCCAAACATGTCTTGAGCATATAGAAATAAAGTAGTGGATATCAAAGTAAAAAAAAAATTCTATT
Organism: Saccoglossus kowalevskii; assembly: GCF_978046115.1. NCBI lineage: Eukaryota > Metazoa > Hemichordata > Enteropneusta > Harrimaniidae > Saccoglossus > Saccoglossus kowalevskii. The sequence goes on from NC_140660.1 coordinate 30,888,060, forward strand.
TTTTTCTGGCCTGTATATTTTCTGTCAAATATTTGCTTAGTTTATATATAATTGTCTACATTTTGGACACTTTTTATGCAATTAATATTACATATGTGCCATTCCAATTGGAGACTTTGAGATTGATATTGTACTTTCTTACTTTTTACTTACTTTTATGGATGTATGTGGACATTTGTTATTTTGGCCAGACAGCTTTATTTTAATTGGGCATGGTATTATCATAAATCTTTTCCAAGGATACATAATGGGAATGCTGAAATGCTCTGGGATAACGCTCAGGCCTGATTGTTCTTTTTGTTGAAATCTGTGCACATTTATTACCTAATTTGCATATTAATAATTAACACATTTTAAACATTTTTATTAGTTTCTCAGGTACTAGTTTGCAGATTTCAATGAAAACTTGGTACATAGATTCCATGTGATATTGCTCAGACCTGATTGGTTTTAGTTGAAATCTTTTGCATATTAATTACTTAATTTGCCTATTAATTAATTAATTTTAAGCATTTTTATTTGTTTCTCATGTACTTTCGAACAGATTTCAATGCAACTTGGTACATAGATTCCATGTGATATTGCGCAGACCTGATTAGTTTTAGTTGAAATCTTTTGCATATTAATTACTTAATTTGACTATTAATTAGCTAATTTTAAGCATTTTTACTCGTTTCTCATGTACTTTTTAAGAGATTTCAATGCAATTGGTACATAGATCCTATGTGATATTGTACATAGATTCTATGTGATATTGCTCAGACCTGATTGGTTTTAGTTGAAATCCTTTGCATATTAATTACCTAATTTGCATATTAATTAGCACATTTTAAACATTTTCATTAGTTTCTCAAGTACTAGTTTGCAGATTTCAATGAAAACTTGGTACATGGATTCCATGTGATATTGCGCAGACCTGATTGGTTTTAGTTGAAATCTTTTGCATATTAATTACTTAATTTGTCTATTAATTAACTAATTTTAAGCAATTTTACATGTTTATCATGTACTTTCGAAGAGATTTCAATGCAACTTGGTACATAGATCCCATGTAATATTGCGCAGACCTGATTGGTTAACGCTCAGACCTGATTGTTCTTTTTGTTGAAATCTGCGTACATTTATTACCTAATTTGCATATTAATTAGCACATTTTAAACATTTTCATTAGTTTCTCAAGTACTAGTTTGCAGATTTCAATGAAAACTTGGTACATGGATTCCATGTGATATTGCGCAGACCTGATTGATTTTAGTTGAAATCTTTTGCATATTAATTACTTAATTTTGCCTATTAATTACCTAATTTTAAACATTTTTCACTAGTTTCTCGTGTACTATTTTACAGATTTCAATGAAACTTGGTACATGGATTCCATGTGATATTGCATAGACCTGATTAGTTTCTTGTTGAAATTCGTTGCATATTAATTACCTAATTTGCATATCAATTACCTAATTTGCGTATCAATTAACTCATTTTAGGCATTTTCACTAGTTTCTCATGTACTGTTTTACATATTTCAATGAAACTTGCTACATAGATCCAATGTGATATTGTGTAGACCTGATTAGTTTTTTGTTGAAATCCTTTGCATAATAATTACCTAATTTGCATATTAATTACCTAATTTGACTATTAATTAGCTTATTTTAAACATTTTTCACTAGTTTCTCATGTACTATTTTACAGATTTCAATGAAACTTGGTACATCGATTCCATGTGATATTGTGTAGACCTGATTAGTTTTTTGTTGAAATCCTGTGCATATTAATTACCTAATTTACATATCAATTAACTCATTTTAAGCATTTTCACTAGTTTCTCATGTACTGTTTTACAGATTTCAATGAAACTTGGTACATAGATCCAATATGATATTGTGCAGACCTGATTGGTTTTTGTTAAAATCCTTTGCATATTAATTACCTAATTTGACTATTAATTAGCTAATTTTAAACATTTTTCACTAGTTTCTCGTGTACTATTTTACAGATTTCAATGAAACTTGGTACATGGATTCCATGTGATATTGCGTAGACCTGATTAGTTTTTTGTTGAAATCCTGTGCATACATGTATTAATTACCTAATTTGCATATCAATTACCTAATTTGACTATTAATTAGCTAATTTTAAACATTTTTCACTAGTTTCTCGTGTACTGTTTTACAGATTTCAATGAAACTTGGTACATAGATCCAATGTGATATTGTGCAGACCTGATTGGTTTTTGTTAAAATCCTTTGCATATTAATTACCTAATTTGACTATTAATTAGCTAATTTTAAACATTTTTCACTAGTTTCTCGTGTACTATTTTACAGATTTCAATGAAACTTGGTACATGGATTTCATGTGATATTGCGTAGACCTGATTGGTTTTTTGTTGAAATCCTTTTCATATTAATTAACTAATTTGCCTATTAATTAGCTAATTTTAAACATTTTCACCATTTTCTCATGTACTATTGAACAGATTTCAATGAAACTTGGTACATAGATATTTAAATTGGACGTGGTTTCTCTGGTGTTGCTATTGTGAACTAGTTATGGCACTTACGAGACATTGTAATATTATATATGATTAGTAAATTCCTGACACATATGGTCAATCAGATGTCATCTTTAAACATTGCCTGCCGACACAATTTCTCCTATTTATATTGGCTGTGAATGTTTTCAGCAGTCGTTATGTTAACTGTCAAGTTTGTAGGCATGTGTTTGGGTGGTATTCATTTTTATTTTCAAAATATATGATCATCATTGTTTTTTTTAGGGAAATCAAGTCCCAGCATAGTTTTTTCGTGAATTATTTCATAATATATTACAACAACCTTTATCATGTCAGTAGTTGTATTATTGTTGTAATTAATGATGCAAAATATGGATGAAGCGGGAGTATCGACCAACGCGCAGTAGAGGTTGATTGTGACCGGTACTGTCTGAGTGCATATTTTACAGTATTCTCATAATAACCTTGTTAATATACATTTTTTCCTCCCATGGGAATTACAAAATCCAAAACATTGAGAACTTTTTTTATTATTAGAGAATGCGTATGCACATAATCATTCCATATTTGGAATTCATGTTTCCTAATATGGTAGGATGAAAATACCCAATACCCAGTGCAATACCGCAAAATTATGGCACCCTGTAATATATGGTGTTACAGTGACAAACATATTATATGAGGTTATTACGAGGATACCTCAAAGTATACACGGAGATAGTACAGCGGGAGTATCGATGCGCAGCACACTGTCTGAGTGCATACTTTAAAGTATTCCTGTAATAACCTTATTATTATACATTTTTCCTTCCAAGAACACATGGGAATGCTGAAATCCAAAAAGTTTAAAACAGATTTGGTGAACGTTTTTGTGTGGAGTCCGGTCAAACTCCGTGTTTTTTTTATTATTAGAAGTAATCATTCCATATTTGGAATTCGCATTTGCTTATATGGTAGGATGAAAATACTCTGTAAAATATGGCAAAATTGCGGCACACTGTAACTTATGGTGACAGATGTATAATAATACTCATTATCTCATATGCTGGAAATATGGATTTTGAAATTAAAACTAATTTTGATTTCAATTAATGAATGTATGAAATCAACATTTAAGGTATACGAAATAGTACAATTGTGCCAAATGTTTGAATAATCATTTCTGTTTGAAATTTGAACTATGTTTTATTGTATCTATTATTTTTAATGGTAGCTCTTTCTGGTTGACTCCCATGTGCAATGCACACAATGGGAGTATTTGCATCTGTGTTTTGAATTGCATTGTAATTGATTTAAATTAAACTCTAATGAAAATGCAACCCTATATAGGAATGCGTTAAAAGTTAATTCAATTATAGTTGATCTAATGTGTGTCGTTACAACAATAGTAAGACGTGCATGTATGTGTGTCTTTTCCACTAATATCTCAAAAAAACAATTATCAGATATTAATGAAACTTGGTACATAGATGCTCTGAGTTAACGCTCAGACATGGTTAGTTTTTGGTTGATATTCATGTGTATTAATTACCTAATTTGCATATTAATTAGCACATTTTCACTTGGTACATAGATGCCTTGGAATATTAAGCAGACCCCATTTGTTTTTGTTGAAATTCTTTGCATACTAATGACCTAATCTATATATTTATTAGCCAATTTTAAGCATTTTCATTTGTTTCTCATGTACCATTAAACAGATTTTAATGGACCTTGGTACATAGATGTCTCTAATAATGTGTAGACCTGATTGGTTTTTGGCTGAAATCTGTGCATATTTATTACCTAATCTGCATCTTAATTAGCTAATTTTAAGCATTTTTACTTGTTTCTCATATACTATTCAACAAATTTCAATGAAACTTGGTACATAGATCGCCTGGGATATTGCGCAGCCCTGATTAGTTTTTTGGTTAAAATTCTTTGCATTTTAATTGCTTAATTTGCATATTAATTAGCCAATTTCAATGAAACCTAATACACAGATGCTTTGGGAAAATTCTCAGACCTGGTTAATTTTTGGTTGAAATCTGTGCACATTAATTAACTAATTTGCATATTATAATTGAATCTTTGGAACCACCTTAATCATTGTTTGCAGTTATATTTTGTTAAATGCCACAATTGCTCTAATAGAAGCACATGTGCTAACTGTATATATATATAGGAAATACTACCAGTATTCTTTATTTGTACTTCATGCCACCAATACTTTCAACAATACCTAAGCTTTCTTTGATTTCCTTCTTCTGATATTTGTCTTAGTTGGTTCATACTGCCCTCTGGTGTTCATACTTGGATTTTGCTTTTGTTTTTTTATTCCAGAGAATGCTAATATCAATGTCCTCCACTGGTGCGTGTTCAGGTTATGTAATTATTTACAGAAGACAAATTTATGTACAGCATCACATAAGTTCCATGATTTGTTTTTAATAATTATTTACTGTGTGGTTCATATTTTGATAGATTTTTGGATTGGTCTAATATAAGTGTTGTGATACAGATTTGTGTCTCTGTGTAGGATTGTGTGGTTTTATAAACTCCACTGTCACCATGGTTATTAGTGTTCATATCAGTGGCTGTCCGTCGTCTTCTGTCCATTGTCCATTCACTAAGAAATACAATGTACATTTTCATCTTCTTCTTGAAGACTACCAGCTCAATTGTTACGTAACTTGGGAAGACAACTCTGTAAAATTTGTTTATTTCATGACAATATAATTAATTCTATATTTATAGCGAATATTTGTGTCTTCTTGAACACTACTAGCTTGAACCAGAATGTGTAATCCCTTGAATACGGTTTCAGCCCTAAATATTTGCCCATTTTCTTCAGCTAGTTGTGTTAATGTGATCAATGTTTTATAAAGGCAAGTCCCACAACATAACGGTAAGAATCTGCACTGTGAAGATCAGTACAGATGAGCTATAAAGGCAAGTCCCACAACATAACGGTAAGAATCTGTACTGTGAAGATCAGTACAGATGAGCTATAAATAATTCTCGTTCCCATAGTTCCTTGCAGTTAGAACACAGAAAGTAACTCTGCCACTATACACCTTTTACTATGTGTATTCTTGGTATGTTTTTGTTGTTAGAGTGTATCAATAGCAACCACACCTCATCAAATTATTAATCATAATGGTCTATGTATGATATTGTGTACAATTTTGTAACTATTGGCAACTTCACATGCGCCACTTGTCATCTTACCATCAGTTGCAAGATGATCTGTTTAACCCTTTTCCGGTCAGGGGAGTTTCACGCTATCAGGTTAAGTCGTTGAAAAACGGTCATGATTCAATGCACTCCAGTAGCCAGCATCTGTGCATGCTATCCTGCCAGACATTTTTGCAAAAATAGGCCATAGTTAACAGACTGTATCAACCACAGTTTTCACATTTTTTGCAATCTGTTTGCATACACACTTCATTACCACCATGGACAACAATTTCTCGTATAAAAAAAATCACCGTTTTATTTCAATACACATTTTTTACTGTCGTTAAGTAACGATGTTTTGCCCTTTGTACAGTCTCAATAAACACGTGTTAAACATTGAAATAAATATTGCTTAATTGAAAACACATTACAAGCAAGTACAAGGTCACTACATGAATGCAAGTTCGAAGTAAGAAGAAAAAAAACGCGTGAGTATGGGGATATTTGGGACATGTACGGGGGAAAACGTGTTTGACGTACTGGACCCGTTAGCGTACATTTCAAATTGCAACGTATATTCAACGACTTGAACTACATGTGTAACATATTACAACGTACTTTCCGTGACTTAACTGATGTTATATTCAAGCTCTAACGTATATTAACCGACTTGACCGTATGAGTAAGTCCACACTTACAACGTATATTTAACGACTCAAACTGAGACTGAAACGAACGAGAACGTAATTGCAACAACTTGATCGGGGTTACCTTCACACGGCAACGTATATTCACCGACATGACCACATTAACCAACTAAATATTTCAACGTATATTTAACGACTTGAAATAAAACGAACTAGCGAGAACGTAACTGCAGGGACTTGGCGTGTATATATACTCACGCAGAAACGTATTTCCACCGACTAGACCCGATGAACTATCCTGACATTAAAACGTATAAATACCGACTGAGCATGAAACTAAATTAACGATAACGTATTTTCACCAACTCAAACTATTGTACAGTTCGTGACGCTGTAATAAATCCCAAATTTATTTGTTGTACGCCTTTCTTAGTCGTCCACCCCGGCGGGCTGCTCCCATGCATCTGCCTGATGTCGAGGGCTGCTCTTCTGTACTTCGCGTTTGTGTTCCCACGGTGTGTTTTCCCCTCAGTGCCATGTTGTGATGAAACGAAGCGAAACATTCGCCCGCGTGAAGGTGAACTTTACAAATTGGGCATCCTTTTGATGTTTCTGATAATCGGCCACTCACAGTTTTTCTCCCGTCCTTGCTGCACTGCTTACACGATTTTTGACGCCCGGATAGTCTGCATATTTCGTGCGAATCCATGTTTTCACTACGAATAAATGACGTGTTACTTGGAAGAGAGCCAACTTCTCTTATGGATTTTTGAATTCTACTCGAGTGTCCACCAATCAGTTGTTTACCTGTGCGGATATTGAAGAATTTGTGCGTTACTTTAGTCGTGCGATTCAATGCCTTGAAACATTCATAAGCATTGACCAATGCAACATCTATGAGGTAACAGGCCATGTAGATCCACCAACGATTGTTTTTTCTGCCCGTGTGATAGTATTTTCGCCTTTGGTTAGAACAATCCACGCCACCCATGTGATGTCTGTAACATTGTAACGATACAGGCACGTGTCTCTCGTCATCTACTGCTTCTGCCGACGTAGCCAGTGGGGGATAGACTGTATTTAAAATCAATATTTGCGCGCTGTCATCCTGGTATGCAGTAATATTGATAGTGTCGTCTGGTCTAGTTGCTGCTTTCATTTCACCAATTTTCAATTTCAGCTTCTTGCTTTTCCCTTCAGGAATTAATTGCGGCGGCATGGTTTTCCGATTTCGTCTGCTAAAACTACCGACCATGTACACTTTCTTGTCTTGTAATTCAAGGGCTGTGTTAACTGACGTAAAAAGCGAATCACAGAAAAGAATATGGTTTTTTTCTGTGAAGGGCTGTAGCAACCGGTGTGTTGTCTTCTTGATTGTCCCAGTTTCTTTCTTTCTCCCCTCAATTGTAGTTTTATATTTCACCCCCAAATATGGTTCAAAGTTTGCAATGTAAGACGTTGTCGAGTCGCACACCTGCCATATTTTGAAGCCATCACGGTCGGGTTTGTGGGGCAATCTCTGCTTAAACTTGGACCGTCCCTTGAATCTAATCATACCCTCATCAATCGAAATTTCCTGTCCCATCTGGTAGTATCGCCGACAATTTTCGAGTACGGGTTTCAGCCACGGGTTGATTTTATACAACGGGTCGGCCTCTGATCGTTGACGGCGACGTTCAATGTCAGGATCCCGCCGTGGGTCATTTACTGGATCAGCTAAATGAAAATAACGCATTAGCATTTGAAATCTGGCCCGAGTCATTACTGATGCAATTCCCATGTTCTGCAGAAAGGGGTCACTCTACCAATAATCGTCGATTGCTGATTTGTGATCAACACCCATACATATCATCACACCAAAGAATGCTTGCATTTCAATGAAATTTGTATTACGCCAGCGGGCATTCAATTTTTTTGCAATGCATTTTTGATGATATTTGGCGTATTTATTAGTCTCGGTAGAAGCCAGTTCTATCAGTTCTGGTGGGATAAATTTGTAGAAATATTCCACCTCACGAGCATATGAAGGCAGTTCGAAAGTTGGTCCAGGTTCGGGTTCAAAAACTGGAATAGTAAATATATCGCCGTCTTCCTCCGTGGCCATTCTCCATTCACCAGTGCCAGAGGCAACATAATCGAATGTAGCACCAATTTCTGTGTCGGATTCAATTTCAATGTCGCTATCGAGTACAGGTGGGTAACGTTGCTCTAAAAAATCGTCATTCTCAGCACGATCTTCATCGATTTCTGAATCTGTATCGTCGTCAGTTGCAACTATGAAATCATCTGGTATTTTGTGTCGTAGCTCACCCGTTTTTTCATCCAATACAAGTTCATCATCACGCGTGTCCATTGGCGATGCGTGTGCATACACAACACGTTTTTTAATAGTTTGTTTTTCGGGGAAACTCGCAAGTGTTGATTGTTCTGTACCGCATACATTTTCTTGTACCATTTCTTTGGTGACATCGACGTTTTGTTGCGTACTCGCTGGGTCGATATTTTCAGGCCCCTGCTTTTCTGCGTTGGCAGTTGTGGCGGATGTCGACGGTTCCGAATCGCAAACATTGTCTTGCAAAAATTGTATCACATCTGCGACGGCACGTTGTATTTCAGCGTGACCAACTTCCGTTTCTTCGGCATCTGCTTTGTCGGCAGCTGGCGATTCAACCACTTTACGGTTCGTCTTCGATTTACGTTTGCCTCCTGGTTTGCCCCTGCAGTCCTTCAAACGGTTTTCTTCTGTAATCGCATGTTCATTGACAGAGGAGACAGTCTCCGACTTGCGTTTGTTCTTATTCTTTTTACGCCTTTTCTTGAGTGGACTATTATCACTGGTGTCTGTGGTACGCTCGGCTGGTAACTCACCGACGTCAAATGTTTCCTTTGCTTTGGATTTCTTTCTTTTTCCACGCTTTGCTGGTGAAAAATCTGTCGTGTCAATGTCAAACTTATCACTCCCCGTGCCACTGCACGATTGACGCGTTTTCTTTAGTTTCCTTCTTGCCTTCATAAAACACTTTCTATCTGTATAGGACGGCATATTAACGTATGTGTCGGAAAGGAGGCACACAGCGAGTCTGGGCTTTATCTCACTTTCTTCGGCCATATTTATACTGAACGACCAGATGTCCACAAGACTGCATCTCCCCACAATTTGAATATTTATTGTTATGTAAATAAATATGTTATTTTTTTTGAACACAGATTGGTTACAATTTGCATACACATAAAATTGCATATGCTAGCTCAGACGGTGAAATCACGTGGACTTTAATATTTCCCACCAGCTGTCCCGGTCATTTTACGTTGGTGATTGCCGACATTCCAAGCTCAGCTGTTGGAATCCGTTATGCTATTCATTCTAAGTGCCGGGACTATTTGCCAAGCTGGTCAAAATACGTTACTACCGTTATAACCGTGAATCGTGTCGTTCAAATACGGTTGTAATGCTGCAGTTTGCAATGTGGTCAAGGCGGTTTTTTTACGTCGTCGCAAACGTCGCGTTGTGACGGTAAAATAGTGAAATGAGCAGACAAGAGTATCGAATTACATTCTTTATTACTTGGTTAATTTATTTGACTTGGCGTAATCGAAAAAAAATTCTCTCCCTCCATAATTTCGCAAGTGTAAAATATCAGGTTCCGTACAACGTATTATAAACGCTTGACCGTCTGAGCAACCTAAATAACAGGCCGTTTTTCAACGACTTAACCAGTTAGCTAGCTGGAGTGGGAAATTCTAGCATACCCATATTGACGGCGGTTTTTCACCGACTTGACCGGAAAAGGGTTAATGAAGGCCAAGAACACAAAATAATTGACTAGCAATATATTAAAACAGCTAACAAGTACACTAGCAATACACTACACTACATAGTCAAATCATTTAGAGAAAGATTTACAGATTCCATTGTAATGTGAGTACATTCTGTATCATGCGTGTCACTCCATCATATATCATATAATCATCAAATGGTTTCTAGATGAAACCTGGGGTCTACATCAGACAAATGACATTGATGTCATCTGCGATCAAGTGTTATTGTATTTAACCACAAGCCAATTATGAATATGTTGTAAATATGTAAATATGTTGTTAATATTTTATTATATCTTGCTTTTACTTTCATTAATGAAGTTGGTCGTGGTTGTTACGTTACATGTGGTCCTGGAGGAAGTGGCAAAACATCTTTGATACGACAAATCTGTGGTCTGAAATTTAAGCGTAAACATAAGATAACTGACGGGGCAGATATTTCAAAGATTCACACTAGTAAATCAGGACCCTGGAAATTAATACATGAAGGTAAGACATTTGCAATGCATGATTCATTATATAGAAATGACCCTCTTCTACAACTGATAATAGAACCATTGCTATGTTCCTTAAAATATGTAAATGAAAACATTAAATAAGTTGTCTAAAATTGTCTAAAATTGGTAGCAGGCTTCATTTTCACCAGCAGATTATATTGTCACACTTGAAGTGAGAATAGATTTGTTACCAATACATTCTAACAAAGTGTTAGAAAATGGCCTAATTCACTACGTTCAATTACCCACCATAGACTATGGTCAGTCAAAATGACTATTTTGAACTGTAGGCATTAATCAGCAATTCTGCCAATGACGGTGAGATAGAATCTAGGTCAGGGGAAGCCCCATGACCCCAAAATTCTTTTTCCTTATGTCATGAACCACGTGACCGAGCCCATATGGCGGCGCGATCAGGGCGGAATATCCACTCTGCTTCTTCTCCGCATCTAGTTGAGATCAAGTCTAGCGTCTCTGCCTGGATCACCTGCTTTTTTTCCTGTCTCGGTTTCTGCTTGGGTTGTTGCCGCTGCACGGCATCCGACATTGTAGCTGGTAGGAAAAGTTGTCCTTGTCATTTTTACCCTCGTGTCGTTTTTCCCCTTTGTGTGTAGTATTTTTCACAACAAAGAAATAAAACCCGGGCGACGTAGCTTAATCACTTGTTGGTTTCGTTACGTCTCCTTTTCCCACTGTAATTCGCTTCCCTCATGCATGTCGTCTTCATTTTACGCTTGATCTATGTATTTAGAAATGAATAGATGTAATGACAGCACCAGGGCTCGCTGCCATTTTTTTCTCTCCCTAGTTTCGAGTCGACTGTGCAGTGGTTATATTTATCGGTTAAAAAGTGAGTTGCGTGTTTGGCATGAGTGGAAAGCCCTCATGCTCGGCTACCGGTGCTTCATGTACCGGGACTTCAAGTAGGAGGCCTGATGGTGGAGGTACCAATATTTTTTCTCGGTCACCCCCCGCTGATCGGAGGGAATCCTCACAGTCTGTTTTTTCAGGCGGTGGTTTACCCGATTTTACCGGCTGCAGGAACACAAAAGCATGTTTGTATTCAAACACGTCTCTTCTGGGGAACCTCCATTCCCAGCCATGGCTCTCCCACTAATATGGGGTGAGGCCGAGGCTCAGGCTAATTGCACCAGGCCTCATATGGAGCCTTGGGCACTGAATGCCAACAGGGTGCTGGCAGCCTCCGATCTTGGGGCAGAGCTTTCAGGGCAGGGCACACTTAACCCCCTACTTTCAGCCAACCAGGGTTCCTCGCGTGGTAACGGTACAACGGTAACGAATTTATTATTGTGTCCAGTCTCCGCTGTGGTTTTTGACTCCCTTCTTACCGACCCACGGCTGTCCCCAAGAGGAACTGAACCTGTCATGAGACGCACAGTCGAACATGCTCTCTCTCACATATTTAAAGTGAAAGAAGACACAGTTCGCTTGTGTCGGATACAGCCGGTACTTCAGGCGGTCCCTCAGAGTCTTTCATCCATAATGACTCAGTGAGCCAGGCTTTTGGGGTGATGCGTTCCATGGGCGTTCTCGCCAGCTCAATCGGAGACGACCCATCCCACCCTGAGGGCAGAGTTGCTTGAGCGCATTATTGTGTGCGCCCAGGACTCTGGAGACCTCGGAGGCAGGACGTACCAGCCTCCTAGACCAGGCGACACATTTACAGGTGGGCCACTGCACATCTACGTGCGACATCCCTTAGTGTCACCTGGCTCTCTTGGCCGGGGTCACTACTGTGCTCTGAGGTGCAGCCTTAAACGCATGTGTTTTTTGCCGACAAACTGAGTCAGGGGGTACATTCTCACCTCAGTGACGCAGACAAGACATCTTCCACCCTCTTTGTTCGGGGAATGGCGGATACAGTCTCGAAGCTTCAGAGTGCAATGAACCAGAGGGTTCAGATCGAATCCGCTAGCCAGTTGGCCCTGCCAAGGGTAAGCAGAAGGCACCCCAAGCACAGAAAACACAATGCCCTAGGGCGTCTTCCGCTAGCCAGAGTCAGCCAGGAGGCAAGCCCTCATACCCTTCCACGGGAGGGAAGAGTAGCAATGTGCCCCCAGGGAGGAAAGAGCCAGGTGGTGGCTCCCCACCCTCCTCGGGTGGTCGTCCACCCCGGCAGCGGGGGAAACATGTTTTGACACTTACCTCTGCAACCGGGGGGACAGGCATGTGTTTGGCAAGTGGCCAGGTCACAACTTAGTGACTACTTCAGGCCTTGGGAAAACTCACCTCATGGGAGAAGAGAGCACCCCTATTCACAACCCACATATCCCTGTCGTACACAGATTGCACCGGTGTAGTTTGGGAGACAGCGGGTTACCGATCCCTGGACCTTTTCCAGGTGTTGACATCCTGTTACGGGATACTGCTGAAATCTCCATCTCCCCCGTCAGTGTCTCCCCTATTGGGCACTGCCAGGGGACTCTCGCAAGGCGAAAGCAATCAGACACGAAGTAGCAGTTTTGCTGGGAAAGGGCGCCATACACAGGGTAGATCAGCCGGAACTAAGGCCAGGCTTCTACCCAAATGTGTTCGTAGTACCAAATCTACAAGTGGCAGGCGTCCAGTTTTGGACCTAGGCAGACTGAATCAGTACATGCTCCTCGATCGGTTCCACATGGAGATGCCATTCAAGGTTCTTCTCTCCATCCACGGTTTCGACTGGCTAGCCCCACTAGATTTAAGCGGGGCCTACCTGCGCATACATATGCACCCAGCGAGTTGCCATCTCCTTCGAATCGCCCAGCTGGGCCAAGTATTCAAATTTCGGGTGCCCCCCTGCTCGGGTTATGCACAGCGCCCTACGTGTTCACCAGAGTGATGAAACGGGTAGTGCTGATGCTTCACCAATGTCGGTACACCCCAATCCGTACCTAGACAACTGGTTACTACACAACCCAGACAAGTGGTTAATAGCCAAACGTGTCAGGCTAACACAGGATTTACTTCACCATTTGGGCACGTTAGTAAATCGACGTCCCATCTCAACCCAACGCGCAGTTGGTGTCCCTGTGCATGGAGTTTGACACAGAGGTGGGCTTGGTATAGCTTTTTTAAGTGTGTTGCTTAGCGCTAAGCAGCCTAGCCGAACGCCTAGTCAGCGTTCCCTCAGTGTCCTTCCGAGAACTAAAGTGGATCATCGGAATGATGACCTAGGTTCGAAGGGTGGTTCCCCAGGCTGCACTACGCAGCCACCCGGTATAACGCTTGTTATAACACCAAGCTCTCCTATGGGAACTAGATAGGGGGGTTTTGATCTGGGACCAAGTGAAGGAAGTTCTGCCCTGGTGGTCGTCACTGGCCAACCACGGACAGGGGGCCCCCTTGGACCCACTCTCCGCAGGTATGACTCTGGTAACAGATGCCTCCCCCCAGGGTTGGGGAGCACATCTATTGGATGAACAAGCCCAAGGATATGGCCCCGCATTAGTTTCGGGACTACCATATCAACCGCCCCGAACTGAAAGCAGTGTACTTAGCACTACCACGCTTTCTACCCGTAGTTCGAGACCACAGAGACCTGCTCAGCACAGGCAATGCAGCGGTGGTCTCCTTCAAGAAGGAGGGGGGATGCGTTCCCCATCGTTGTCAGTCCTAGTGGAGCAAATCCTTCTATGGTGTCTGGAATACAATGTGGAGCTAATTGCACACCACCTTCCAGGTGTGAGGAACACCTGCATATTATCATTGGTCGCACCCAATTGGCCAAGCAAGGCCTAGTTTCCACTTCTGTCGGAAATGCTAGTCGAAACACCAGCAGTGCTTCCGGACTTACCAGACCTGTCGTCCCAACCAGACGGCGCACTACGAATGAGCCCAGCAGGTATCACTTACACGCGTAGAGGCTCTTAGTAGACCTGCACATATGAAAGCCTTATCTGAGCGGGCTGCCAACATCATGGCCAGGGCGAACAGGGATTCCACCATCGCGAGCATACACTGATTGGTGTAGCGGAAGGGAGATTGATCCATACCCATCCCTCTATTGGCCAGGTAGCAGGCTCCCTCATCTACCTGTTTGACGAAGTGGGTTTGCCCGACGCAGCGATCGTTGGCTACAGGTCGGCCTTGTCCCCCACCATTGAGAGCGTACGGGAACAAGACTAGCCGATTGTCCTATTATTAGGAGACTATTTACTGCTTTCCAGATGCCAAGGGTAAGCGAAGGGCACCCCATGCACAGAAAACACAATGCCCTAGGGCGTCTTCCGCTAGCCAGAGTCACCTCATGGGAGAAGAGAGCACCCCTATTTATGTACGAGTGAAAGATGTTTTCAATAAGCGAGCAAGCGGAAAATTAAGTGGTTATGCAAATTAATTAAAATTAAGTAACACACCTCTGTGAATGATAACATGAACTGTAAAACAGTTCACCAGCAATATACCGGTATATGTATCTTATAAAAATTTGCTGAGAAAAAAAAAATGGTGAAAAATGTTATCACTAAAAATACTTAATTTGTACTATGTACAATGTAATCAACTAACATTGGGTTGTTACACTCAAAACTGATAATTACTAATTATAACAGTTTTTCCTCAATTAATAATCTGTGTTCAACTTAAATTTGTATTGGAAGTAGTAGTATATGTAAGATTATTTTGCAGGAAAAAAAACACAGATCTGGTAATTAGTATACCTTGCCTTCACCTCAAATCATTAGAGGCAATATAAGATGTTGATATCACTGTATACTGTACATTTTTGTGTAACATGTTTTATATATTTTCAAAATAGTTCGTGATGAACTGAAGGCAAGACAAAAGGAACTATCTCCCACAGATGAGTCAAGACGTGATGAAAAACATGGTGACATCCCATCCGTCAGTGATGCAGAAACAGCACATCAACAACCTGAGAAAACATCCAAAGAAGATGAGCTGCAACGTTTGGAAGAACGATTAAAACAAGCAGAAGATGTTGGTATAACAGATCATGAGGTCACTTTCTATGACCTTGCAGGTCAACGTGTATATAACATGACTCACCAGGTTTGTTTACTTTTTTTACAAATAATGAATAACACAGACATGTTTAGGCTCTCTAGTTCTACTTGAACAGTTTTGTGTTTCCATAATCCCAGCTGCCTTCCCATTTCGAAGAATCTGGCAACTGGTTGGCTTGTCTTACTTGCATAGCAGACTGATATAATGTGATTCTTTAGGGTAAAGGTACATGTATTCTGTTTTTTGGTAATAACAATATTGATAAAATGGGATGCATATTTCATGGTTAAAAGCATTATCGATCACATGACTCTTTCTGTCATGTTTTTTCTGGGCTGATTTCATTCAAAATACACACACACACATCATGACATACATATGCGCATGTTTTATAATCCAATTCAGGGTGGCCAATCGATGGCCATTTTAGAGCTAAAAATTCATCAAATCGTGCAATTCTACATCTGATGTCAGTCATGCATTGACATATTTCATTCAAACTTTGTTTTCAGATTGGATTGAAAATGGTTGACTGGCAGTCATTTTGGTTTAACAGTTAATCTTAATAACTTGAGTGCTTTCTAAACCATTTTGATTCTAAACAAAAATAAAAATAAAATAACCAACACAACTGTGCATTAAACTTCCATTACTATGTTTAAAGTTACAAGATATTACAGATATACAATGTCAAAGATTCCAGCATACTGACTGTGTAGAGGTTAAAAATTATGCCTTATAATGGATCACAACTATTCCTTTACATAATTGCAAGTATATTTTCTGTTGATTGTATTTTCTAGATATTTATGCCAAGTAATGGGGTCTACATTTATGTGACTGATTTATCAAAAGATCTTGATGCTGTATGTGTTGATAAAAAGGGAAAACCGACAATGGAAGGCAAGACATCAAAAGGTATTGTTTGTCAGGTTTTCAACAATATTGTGTACAAGTTCAGACAATGTTGACTCTTACTAATTCTTATTTAATGTTACAATATTGCCAATGACTACTTACAAATAACAGTCTGAAATACAAATACAAATACAAAAAAAAAATTGTTTGAAAAATACACAATCATAGCATGTATTTTTTTTATTTCAGAAACTATTCTCAGTTGGATTAATTCAATTCACGCCCGTGTATCCACAAAGACAGACTCACAATATAAATTCAAACCAAGTATTGTTATTGCAGGAACAAAGATAGACAAGATCACAAAGGTAATTTTACATGACACTATACAGTGAATTTCATTAAGGCATGAATGTGAAATTCATAACACATTTACACTTCATTCTGATTGAAATAATGGGAGACATTTGAAACACTATTTATGTATGTGTCGTTGCGGGTTTTCTTCTGTTTACTTCCACGCATACAATATGATAAGACAATCTTTATTTTGTTTTCAAACTTTATTTAAAATTTCAACTTTTATTTTGTGTACACTACATTTATGCCTTCATGATTTTTCATAGTATGAGTGCTTGTCAACAACAAGCCATCTCTCCAAGATATATTGATTATCTCTTATCTGATTGATTGCACTGCTTGCATCAAATCCATCAGGGAGTTAGCATTGCTAGGCAACCCAGGATCAACTCAGCCTCTAACTACACTGCTGTCATGAACAATTACAAAGTTGTAATTCCATTTTTGACTTATTGAAAACCTAAATCAGTTCTATTGCAAATGGAACAAGTCATCTGAAGATGACACAGCCCTCACTTGTCAGATATGATTATCGTTGGGTATGAATTATAAAGTTTGAATGTGTATGTATAAAATCTGGTAGGAAGTTGAAAATCAGCATTACAAGGCACATACACGATATCGACATATCAAGTAAGTCTATATCAAGTATGGTCTTATTTGGACTAATAATTCACAAGATATTAACAAAAAACAATAATTAATTTAATATGCAAATGCCCATTAATTAAGTTGAAACTCAATATTGGATAGCATATATCTTATATTGACAAATCAAGTCTCTACCAAGTTTGGCCTGATTTGGACTATTAGTTCACAAGATATTAACAAGAATTCAAATTAAAAATTAAATATGCAAATGAGCTCATTAATTTATTCCTTGAAAAAATAAATCAATGTTGAATCTTTGTACCAAGTCTCAGCAAAATCGGTCCAGGCATCTCCAAGAAATGATGATGTCCACGCCCAAAAATGGTTTTTACCGGATTTTGACATTCAAAATAAATAAATCCATGTGATTATTTATACCTCCTCACCATGTCTTTGTACCCAGTACCATTGAAATCAGCCAAGGCATTTCTGAGAAATATCAATGAACAGACAAAATCCATGATTAACAATTAAAATGGCTGCAAGTCGGCCATATTTGATCATTTTAACAAGTCTCAACAAAATCGGTCAAGCCATCCCTGAAAAATGACGATGAATACACATGGACCAATTTGACTGAATTTTGGCATTAAAAATGGCCGCCAGTCGGTCATATTTGATCGAATCATAAATAAACTGACATGCACATGTATGGTTGACCACTCTGTCTTTGTACAAAGTTTCAACAAAATCGGTCCAGCCATCTATGAGAAATCACTCTGGCCGGACTGACGAACGGATGAAGGCGAACCTACAACCCCCTCACAGGTGGGGACTGAAAAGCAGCAAAATGAAGGCTCTTTTTTGTCAATGAACTGCTGATTTTAAACAACAGATTTAGTCACCTTGTGGACAAATCACTTCTTCATGACAAAAGCTCAGATATTCAATAATCTTGCTACTTCCATTTATATTCTGTGAATATTGTCTGTCACTGATTTTAGGGTGAGAATGCCCCTGTGTGTGGTCCACACAGTAGTGTTATCACATTGGACTCTAGAAGAGGAACAACCTCTATTGTATCCAGGAGGTTAACACCACACTATCTGTCTCTCTGTTAAGAACTTACCTCCACAAACAGACAGACAATACTGACCATCAAGAAAGACTATACCTTGGTTATAACTTGTTATCACAATTGCACAGACAATACTGGCCACACATAAAGACTATCTATCATCTGGTTAAAATTTACTGTCACAAACACACAGACAATACTGTTCACCAATAGAGCCTCTGATTTTATTATTTTGTTGTATCAACCATAATTCTAGAAAGCCAAAATTAAATGAATGCAGAAAATGTAACAATCAAAATTTGTTATCATCCAAATTAATTCAGCACATTATTTGTTTACACATGCAGGATAGAGTTAAGGTTATCAAGGAACGTAAGAAGGCTATTTATGATTTGTTGACAAAGGAAACTGAAGGAGCAGCTACATATCTCCTCGCTGAAGGTACAGAGGTGTTTGCTGTCAGCAACAAGCCTGTAAGGGAAGTAAAGGGAATCAATGAAATTGAAGAGCTTAAAGAGATGCTACTGAAACTTGCACAAAACAAGACATATCAAGTACCAGATAAATGGGTGACGTTGGAGCTTACAATAAAGCGTGATACACTGAAGAAGGATCAACTGAAAATGGATCGGAAGGAGGTCTATCGTGTTGGTAAAGATATTGGTTTATCTAAGAAAGATGTTGATGAGGCGTTAGCATTTTTTCACAGTATTCGTGATATCATACATTTTGCAGATGACGAAGACTTAGGTGATGCTGTTATTACTCATCCACAGCGGTTGGTCGACCTGTTCAGACTTGTAATCACTGAGATGTACAATCAAGATGAAGTGGTTAAAATTCCGATTCTCTCCAGGATGTGGGCTAGGTTACATGATCATGGAATACTTAATGTGAAGTTGGTGGAAGAAATACTGAAGAAGGATGTTCAATTTGACAACAAGGAGATTCTCTTAGAAACATTCAAAATGTTTGACATCATAATTCCAAAGCCTGATACCAATACAGAGTACTACATGGTGTGTCTCCTGAAGAAAGCCGGAGAAGCAGAGGTACTATCTCCAAAAGGCAGTAAATCCAGTTCCTCACTCTACTATCACTTCAGGCGAGGATTTTTACCGGATGGTTTCTTTCACCAGTTAGTCATAAGATGTCTAAATAAATGGCCAGATGCTAAGCTGTACCAAGATGATGCAAGGTTTCTTCTTGGAAATCACCATTATCTCATCATGTCCAAGAAGACCTCTGACATCAAACTGTCAGTGATGACTGACAAACCAGGAGCTGTAAATCCATCACATGGTCCTGAAGTAAGACAGCTTGTAGAAGAGCATGCAGGCATTCTTGTGAAGAGATACAACCCTGGCTTATCATACACAGAGTGCTTGAGATGTGACTGCGGTGATCATAACTCCAGTCAAATCGCACCTAAACCTGAGGTCCTTGACGGTATGGATGATGGATGTGTAGAAGTCAAGCATAGTAAGCCTTTGGTCTGCCAAAGAGGAACTCAAATGAGTGATAGTGGTCGTTCATTCTGGTTCCCTGAATGTAAGTATGTTGTGTTAAAATCATGTTTGCTGGAATTCTCAATTTCATAGAACCATATACCTCTTATTATGACAACATGTTATGGTTAACTTGGCAGAGAAAAACAGTTCAATGGTTTTGCTTGCAACATTTAATTTATAACTAATATCTACTTCATTTATATTATTCAGCTAGAACCTCATCCAAGGATACAACAGTTACTAAAGAGAGGTTCAATGACATGCTTGTAACACTTCATTTATAACTAACATCTACTTCATTTATATTATACAGCTGCCACCTCATCCAAGGATACAACAGTTACTAAAGAGAGGTTCAATGACATGCTTGTAACACTTAATTTATAACTAACATCTGCTTCATTTATATATTATACAGCTACCACCTCATCCAAGGATACAACGGTTACTAAAGAGAGGTTTAATGACATGCTTGTAACACTTAATTTATAATTAACATCTACTTCATTTATATTATACAGCTACCACCTCATCCAAGGATACAACAGTTACTAAAGAGAGGTTTAATGACATGCTTGTAACACTTAATTTATAACTAACATCTACTTCATTTATATTATACAGCTAGCACCTCATCCAAGGATACAACGGTTACTAAAGAGAGGTTTAATGACATGCTTGTAACACTTAATTTATAACTAACATCTACTTCATTTATATTATACAGCTACCACCTCATCCATAGATACAACAGTTCCTAAAGAACAGCGGTTCAATGAAATGCTTATTACACTTGGTGAGAAAATGGGAAAGGGTAGGTGTAACAATCATGCTTTGATTTAATTATGTGCTAATCTGTTTTCTTTCAAGATTGGACGTTATTTATCATTTAATTTTAAAATAACTCATGGTGTACATTAATCACACATAATTATTTGATGTGATTTTCAACAAGATGATATGAGTGTCAAACACTTTGATTTTATCGTATGGTTTGTTGAATACAGGTTCATATACAGTTATGAGGGAATTACTGAAAACTGTTACTGAAAAGGAATTAATTTGTAATATTTGTTGTTATAAACATTTTCATAGGGAGTGTGCGTGATGATGTAATATGAGACAAAGTACCATTTGATGAAGTTTGAAAGTTGCTAAGAAGTTGATTTATAAGAATTAAAATAACTTCATCTTGATTTTTTACAGAAAACTTTATAAAACTGAAGCAACATTGTAATGGTGTCTATATACCAGAGGGGATTTTAGAGACAAAGAAAAATGCATATGAAATATTTGTATGTTTGAAAGAGCGTGATAAAATCACAATGGATGACACTAAATTGTTAAAAGAACTGTTGAAGAAAATTGGTAGAACAGATCTGGTGACAGTTGTAGAGCAGTATCACCAAGGACCCTAGGAGGTAAATATAGTCTATTATATTACAAATTATTTTAGTTCAAGTTTAATATTTAGTAATTTTTTCATAAATGCATACAATTGTAATAATTTAGATCACAAGATATAACCATGGGATTATGTATTGTTACTATAAAGTTTACATCCATACACCATATTGTCTATAATTGTTTAAGCTGATAAATATATTAAATATTAACAGTCATTTTAGTTCTAGTCTAATATGTACAACTTGGGGGTAAATATTATCTATAATTGTTTAAGCTGATGATTATATTAAATATTAACAGTCATTTTAGTTCTAGTCTAATATGTACAACTTGGAGGTAAATATTATCTATAATTGTTTAAGCTGATGATTATATTAAATATTAACAGTCATTTTAGTTCAAGTCTAATATGTACAACTTGGAGGTAAATATTATCTATAATTGTTTAAGCTGATAATTATATTAAATATTAACAGTCATTTTAGTTCAAGTCTAATATGTACAACTTGGAGGTAAATATTATCTATAATTGTTTAAGCTGATGATTATATTAAATATTAACAGTCATTTTAGTTCAAGTCTAATATGTACAACTTGGAGGTAAATATTATCTATAATTGTTTAAGCTGATGATTATATTAAATATTAACAGTCATTTTAGTTCAAGTCTAATATGTACAACTTGGAGGTAAATATTATCTATAATTGTTTAAGCTGATGATTATATTAAATATTAACAGTCATTTTAGTTCAAGTCTAATATGTACAACTTGGAGGTATATATTATCTATAGTTGTTTAAGCTGATGATTATATTAAATATTAACAGTCATTTTAGTTCTAGTCTAATATGTACAACTTGGAGGTAAATATTATCTATAATTGTTTAAGCTGATGATTATATTAAATATTAACAGTCATTTTAGTTCAAGTCTAATATGTACAACTTGGAGGTAAATATTATCTATAATTGTTTAAGCTGATGATTATATTAAATATTAACAGTCATTTTAGTTCAAGTCTAATATGTACAACTTGGAGGTATATATTATCTATAGTTGTTTAAGCTGATGATTATATTAAATATTAACAGTCATTTTAGTTCTAGTCTAATATGTACAACTTGGAGGTAAATATTATCTATAATTGTTTTAGTTGATAATTATATTAAATATTGACATCTCTGAAAATCTACGATACATAAACTTGTCAGACTTGTGTACAAGTGTAGAATATGATACTTGGATGTAAATGGTAATTTTTGTAAAATATTAAAATACATAATTTAGTTTAAATCTATTTCAATTATATTAAAAATATTATCATGAATGTTTATTCATGTTTCAGGTTGATAGAACTACATCATGCAATATTGAAAAGATGTTTGTAAATATTACATCTCACTGCATGGATTGTATATTGGTTGCTATGCAACAAGACTGGGAGCTCACTGGATGGACATGCTGGAATTATGGAACATCCACCAATCATACCCAGAAATTGAAAAAATTGTTATTTTGAATTTGTGTAACTCGCTAGTATTAGAAAAAATAAACCAGTCTTTATTATTTCAATCATATTCATTAAATTGAAAAAAATGTTATTTTGAATTTGTGTAACTCGCTAGTATTAGAAAAAATAAACCAGTCTTTATTATTTCAATCATATTCAGAAAATTGAAAAAATTGTTATTTTGAATTTGTGTAACTCACTTGTATTAGAAAAAATAAACCAGTCATTATTATTTCAATCATATTCAGAAAATTGAAAAAATTGTTATTTTGAATTTGTGTAACTCACTTGTATTAGAAAAAATAAACCAGTCATTATTATTTCAATCATATTCAGAAAATTGAAAAAATTGTTATTTTGAATTTGTGTAACTCGCTAGTATTAGAAAAATAAACCAGTCTTTATTATTTCAATCATATTCAGAAAATTGAAAAAAAAATATTTTGAATTTGTGTAACTCGCTAGTATTAGAAAAAATAAACCAGTCTTTATTATTTCAATCATATTCAGAAAATTGAAAAAATTGTTATTTTGAATTTGTGTAACTCGCTAGTATTAGAAAAAATAAACCAGTCTTTATTATTTCAATCATATTCAGAAAATTGAAAAAATTGTTATTTTGAATTTGTGTAACTCACTTGTATTAGAAAAAATAAACCAGTCATTATTATTTCAATCATATTCAGAAAATTGAAAAAATTGTTATTTTGAATTTGTGTAACTCACTTGTATTAGAAAAAATAAACCAGTCATTATTATTTCAATCATATTCAGAAAATTGAAAAAATTGTTATTTTGAATTTGTGTAACTCGCTAGTATTAGAAAAATAAACCAGTCTTTATTATTTCAATCATATTCAGAAAATTGAAAAAAAAAATATTTTGAATTTGTGTAACTCGCTAGTATTAGAAAAAATAAACCAGTCTTTATTATTTCAATCATATTCAGAAAATTGAAAAAATTTTTATTTTGAATTTGTGTAACTCGCTAGTATTAGAAAAAATAAACCAGTCTTTATTATTTCAATCATATTCAGAAAATTGAAAAAATTGTTATTTTGAATTTGTGTAACTCACTTGTATTAGAAAAAATAAACCAGTCATTATTATTTCAATCATATTCAGAAAATTGAAAAAATTGTTATTTTGAATTTGTGTAACTCACTTGTATTAGAAAAAATAAACCAGTCATTATTATTTCAATCATATTCAGAAAATTGAAAAAATTGTTATTTTGAATTTGTGTAACTCACTTGTATTAGAAAAAATAAACCAGTCATTATTATTTCAATCATATTCAGAAAATTGAAAAAATTGTTATTTTGAATTTGTGTAACTCACTTGTATTAGAAAAAATAAACCAGTCATTATTATTTCAATCATATTCAGAAAATTGAAAAAATTGTTATTTTGAATTTGTGTAACTCACTTTTATTAGAAAAAATAAACCAGTCATTATTATTTCAATCATATTCAGAAAATTGAAAAAATTGTTATTTTGAATTTGTGTAACTCACTTGTATTAGAAAAAATAAACTAGTCATTATTATTTCAATCATATTCAGAAAATTGAAAAAATTGTTATTTTGAATTTGTGTAACTCACTTGTATTAGAAAAAATAAACCAGTCATTATTATTTCAATCATATTCAGAAAATTGAAAAAATTGTTATTTTGAATTTGTGTAACTCACTTGTATTAGAAAAAATAAACCAGTCATTATTATTTCAATCATATTCAGAAAATTGAAAAAATTGTTATTTTGAATTTGTGTAACTCACTTGTATTAGAAAAAATAAACCAGTCATTATTATTTCAATCATATTCAGAAAATTGAAAAAATTGTTATTTTGAATTTGTGTAACTCACTTGTATTAGAAAAAATAAACCAGTCATTATTATTTCAATCATATTCAGAAAATTGAAAAAATTGTTTTTTTGAATTTGTGTAACTCACTTGTATTAGAAAAAATAAACCAGTCATTATTATTTCAATCATATTCAGAAAATTGAAAAACTTGTTATTTTGAATTTGTGTAACTCACTAGAATTAGAAAAATAAACCAGTCTTTATTATTTCAATCATATTCAGAAAATTGAAATACTTGTTATTTTGAATTTGTGTAACTCACTAGTATTAGAAAAAATAAACCAGTCTTTATTATTTCAATCATATTCAGAAAATTGAAATACCTGTTATTTTGAATTTGTGTAACTCACTGGAATTAGAAAAAATAAACCAGTCTTTATTATTTCAATAATATTCTGAAAATTGAAAAACTTGTTATTTTGAATTTGTGTAACTCACTAGTATTAGAAAAAATAAACCAGTCTTTATTATTTCAATAATATTCAGAAAATTGAAAAACTTGTTATTTTGAATTTGTGTAACTCACTAAAATTAGAAAAAATAAACCAGTCTTTATTATTTCAATAATATTCAGAAAATTGAAAAACTTGTTATTTTGAATTTGTGTAACTCACTAGAATTAAAAAAACAGTCTTTATTATTTCAATAATATTCAGAAAATTGAAAAACTTGTTATTTTGAATTTGTGTAACTCACTAGAATTAAAAAAAATAAATCAGTCTCTGTTATTTCAGTCATATTCAGAAAATTTTGTAAAAGTGGTCAATTTGAAACTTTTTTACGACGTTTTGATAGATTGTTTACTTATTGTATTTAGTAGTGGCAACTTTGCAAGGCTATAATCGTGAAACACATCCCTGGTAATCACGTGATCGTACCAATATCTGCAGTGATTGGCTGATCGCATGTTTACTCGGCCACGCCTTAGAGACTTGACTTTTAAGATAGAGAGTTTGTAACTTTTTGCAAGAGAAGGAGAAGTGTGAGAGTACTCTACAGCGAGGGGTTACCTCAGCTGACTGATTGAAAGAATAAAGTTGGACTATCTGTAATGAACTAATGTGTATTGCTTTGGGTTGAATCTGGTATCTCTATGTGTAAATGTTATCAACATCAAGTCTTACTGTCAAATTCTGTGTGCTAGGAGCCCATATGGAAAGATGGATTTGTCAGTTGTCTTGTCTCACAATTGACTCCCTAGCACACAGAGTTTGACATCAAGACTTGATGGTGATATTGAGTCATGCTTGGCTTGTTGAATTATGTCATCCAGGGAGCTAGTTGCGTAGGATATTCACCTCCCCACATTGCATATCTTGTCTGCTTTATTTGCTGTGAGTGGTATGTCATCGGCTGATTATGTGGTGCAGGGAGCCAGTTGAGTGGGATATTCATCTCCTCACATTGCAAATCTTGTCTGCTTTATTTGCTGTGAGTGGCATGTCATCGGCTGATTCTGTGGTCCAGGGAGCCAGTTGAGTGGGATACTCACCTCCTCACATTCCAAATCATGTCTGCTTTATTTGCTGTGAGTGGCATGTCATCGGCTGATTCTGTGGTCCAGGGAGCCAGTTGAGTGAGATATTCACCTCCTCACATTCCAAATCTTGTCTGCTTTATTTCCTATGAGTGGCATGTCATTGGCTGATTATGTGGTCCAAGGAGCCAGTTGAGTGGGATATTCACCTCCTCACATTGCAAATCTTGTCTGCTTTATTTGCTATGAGTGGCATGTCATTGGCTGATTATGTGGTCCAAGGAGCCAGTTGAGTGGGATATTCACCTCCTCACATTGCAAATTTTGTCTGCTTTATTTGCTGTGAGTGACATGTCACCGACTGATTCTGTGGTTTAGGGAGCCAGTTGAGTGAGATATTCACCTCCTCACATTGCAAATCTTGTCTACTTTATTTGCTATGAGTGTCATGTCAGTGGCTGATTCTGTGGTCCAGGGAGCCAGATGAGTGAGATATTCACCTCCTCACATTGCAAATCTTGTCTGCTTTATCTGCTGTGAGTGACATGTCACCGACTGAATCTGTGGTTTAAAGAGCCAGTTGAGTGAGATATTCACCTCCTCACATTGCAAATCTTGTCTACTTTATTTGCTATGAGTGTCATGTCATCGGCTGATTATGTGGTCCAGGGAGCCAGTTGAGTGAGATATTCAGCTCCTCACATTGCAAATCTTGTCTACTTTATTTGCTATGAGTGGTATGTCATCGGCTAATTCTGTAGTCCAGGGAGCCAGTTGAGTGGGATATTCACCTCCTCACATTGCAAATCTTGTCTGCTTTATTTGCTATGAGTGGCATGTCATCGGCTGATTATGTGGTCCAAGTAGCCAGTTGAGTGGGATATTCACATCCTCACATTCCAAATCTTGTCTACTTTATTTGCTATGTGTGACATGTCAACGGCTGATTATGTGGTCCAGGGAGCCAGTTGAGTGGAATATTCACCTCCTCACATTGAAAATCCTGTCTGCTTTATTTGCTATGAGTGGCATGTCAACGGCTGATTCTGTGGTCCAGGGAGCCAGTTGAGTGAGATATTCACCTCCTCACATTGCAAATCTTGTCTGCTTTATTTGCTGTGAGTGTCATGTCATCGGCTGATTCTGTGGTCCAGGGAGCCAGTTGAGTGAGATATTCACCTCCTCACATTGCAAATCTTGTCTGCTTTATTTGCTATGAGTGTCATGTCATCGGCTGATTATGTGGTCCAGGGAGCCAGTTGAGTGAGATATTCACCTCCTCACATTGCAAATCTTGTCTGCTTTATTTGCTATGAGTGGCATGTCAGCGGCTGATACTGTGGTCCAGGGAGCCAGTTGAGTGAGATATTCACCTCCTCACATTGCAAATCTTGTCTGCTTTATTTGCTGTGAGTGGCACGTCAGCAGCTGATTCTGTGGTCTAGGGAGCCAGTGGAGTGGGATACACACCTCCTCACATTGTATATCTTGTCTACTTTATCTGCTGTGAGTGACATGTCATCGGCTGATTATGTGGTCCAGGGAGCCAGTTGAGTGAGATATTCACCTCCTCACATTCCAAATCTTGTCTACTTTATCTGCTGTGAGTGACATGTCATCGGCTGATTATGTGGTCCAGGGAGCCAGTTGAGTGGGATATTCACCTCCTCACATTCCAAATCTTGTCTACTTTATTTGCTATGAGTGGCATGTCATCGGCTGATTCTGTAGTCCAGGGAGCCAGTTGAGTGGGATATTCACCTCCTCACATTGCAAATCATGTCTGCTTTATTTGCTGTGAGTGGCATGTCATCGGTGATTATGTGGTCCAGTGAGCCAGTTGAGTGTGATATTCACCTCCTCACATTGCAAATCATGTCTGCTTTATTTGCTGTGATTGGCATGTCATTGGTTTATTATGTGGTCTAGGGAGCCAGTTGAGTGTGATATTCACCTCCCCACATTGCAAATCTTGTCTGCTTTATTTGCTATGAGTGGCATGTCATCGGCTGATTCTGTGGTCCAGAGAGCCAGTTGAGTGGGATATTCACCTCCTCACATTGCAAATCTTGTCTGCTTTATTTGCTATGAGTGACATGTCAGCTGTTGATTCTGTGGTCTAGGGAGCCAGTGGAGTGGGATACACACCTCCTCACATTGTATATCTTGTCTGCTTTATTTGCTATGAGTGGCATGTCATAGGCTGATTCTGTAGTCCAGGGAGCCAGTTGAGTGGGATATTCACCTCCTCACATTGCAAATCTTGTCTGCTTTATTTGCTATGAGTGGCATGTCATCGGCTGATTATGTTGTGCAGGGAGCCAGTTGAGTGGGATATTCACCTCCTCACATTCAAAATCTTGTCTGCTTTATTTGCTGTGAGTGACATGTCATCGGCTAATTCTGTGGTCCAGGGAGCCAGTTGAGTGGGATATTCACCTCCTCACATTGCAAATCTTGTCTGCTTTATTTGCTGTGAGTGGCATGTCATCGGCTGATTATGTGGTGCAGGGAGCCAGTTGAGTGGGATATTCACCTCCTCACATTCCAAATCTTGTCTACTTTATTTGCTATGAGTGGCATGTCATCGGCTGATTATGTTGTGCAGGGAGCCATTTGAGTGGGATATTCACCTCCTCACATTCAAAATCTTGTCTGCTTTATTTGCTATGAGTGGCATGTCATCGGCTGATTCCGTAGTCCAGGGAGCCAGTTGAGTGGGATATTCACCTCCTCACATTGCAAATCATGTCTGCTTTATTTGCTGTGAGTGGCATGTCATCGGTGATTATGTGGTCCAGTGAGCCAGTTGAGTGTGATATTCACCTCCTCACATTGCAAATCATGTCTGCTTTATTTGCTGTGATTGGCATGTCATTGGTTTATTATGTGGTCTAGGGAGCCAGTTGAGTGTGATATTCACCTCCCCACATTGCAAATCTTGTCTGCTTTATTTGCTATGAGTGGCATGTCATCGGCTGATTCTGTGGTCCAGAGAGCCAGTTGAGTGGGATATTCACCTCCTCACATTGCAAATCATGTCTGCTTTATTTGCTGTGAGTGGCATGTCATCGGCTGATTCTGTGGTCCGGGAAGCCAGTTGAGTGGGATATTCACCTCCTCACATTGCAAATCTTGTCTGCTTTATTTGCTATGAGTGACATGTCAGCTGTTGATTCTGTGGTCTAGGGAGCCAGTTGAGTGGGATATTCACCTCCTCACATTGCAAATCATGTCTGCTTTATTTGCTGTGATTGGCATGTCATTGGTTTATTATGTGGTCTAGGGAGCCAGTTGAGTGTGATATTCACCTCCCCACATTGCAAATCTTGTCTGCTTTATTTGCTATGAGTGGCATGTCATCGGCTGATTATGTTGTGCAGGGAGCCAGTTGAGTGGGATATTCACCTCCTCACATTCAAAATCTTGTCTGCTTTATTTGCTGTGAGTGACATGTCATCGGCTAATTCTGTGGTCCAGGGAGCCAGTTGAGTGGGATATTCACCTCCTCACATTCCAAATCTTGTCTACTTTATTTGCTATGAGTGGCATGTCATCGGCTGATTATGTTGTGCAGGGAGCCATTTGAGTGGGATATTCACCTCCTCACATTCAAAATCTTGTCTGCTTTATTTGCTATGAGTGGCATGTCATCGGCTGATTCTGTAGTCCCGGGAGCCAGTTGAGTGGGATATTCACCTCCTCACATTGCAAATCTTGTCTGCTTTATTTGCTATGAGTGGCATGTCATCGGCTGATTATGTGGTCCAGGGAGCCAGTTGAGTGAGATATTCACCTCCTCACATTCCAAATCTTGTCTACTTTATTTGCTATGAGTGGCATGTCATCGGCAGATTATGTTGTGCAGGGAGCCAGTTGAGTGGGATATTCACCTCCTCACATTGCAAATCTTGTCTGATTTATTTGCTGTGAGTGGCATGTCATCGGCTGATAATGTGGTCCAGGGAGCCAGTTGAGTGGGATATTCACCTCCTCACATTGCAAATCTTGTCTGCTTTATTTGCTATGAGTGGTATGTCATCGGCTGATTATGTGGTCCAGGGAGCCAGTTGAGTGAGATATTCACCTTCTCACATTCCTAATCTTGTCTGCTTTATTAGCTATGAGTGGCATGTCATCGGCTGATTATGTGGTCCAGGGAGCCAGTTGAGTGGGATATTCACCTCCTCACATTGCAAATCTTGTCTGCTTTATTTGCTGTGAGTGGCATGTCATCGGCTGATAATGTGGTCCAGGGAGCCAGGTGAGTGGGATATTCACCTCCTCACATTGCAAATCTTGTCTGCTTTATTTGCTATGAGTGGTATGTCATTGGCTGATTCTGTGGTCCAGGGAGCCAGTTGAGTGAGATATTCACCTCCTCACATTGCAAATCTTGTCTACTTTATTTGCTATGAATGGCATGTCATCGGCTGATTATGTGGTGCAGGGAGCCAGTTGAGTGGGATATTCACCTCCTCACATTGCAAATCTTGTCTACTTTATTTGCTATGAATTGCATGTCATCGGCTGATTATGTGGTCCAGGGAGCCAGTTGAGTGAGATATTCACCTCCTCACATTCCAAATCTTGTCTGCTTTATTTGCTATGAGTGGCATGTCATCGGCTGATTATGTGGTCCAGGGAGCCAGTTGAGTGGGATATTCACCTCCTCACATTGCAAATCTTGTCTGCTTTATTTGCTGTGAGTGGCATGTCATTGGCTGATAATGTGGTCCAGGGAGCCAGTTGAGTGGAATATTCACCTCCTCACATTGCAAATCTTGTCTGCTTTATTTGCTATGAGTGGTATGTCATTGGCTGATTCTGTGGTCCAGGGAGCCAGTTGAGTGAGATATTCACCTCCTCACATTGCAAATCTTGTCTACTTTATTTGCTATGAATGGCATGTCATCGGCTGATTATGTGGTGCAGGGAGCCAGTTGAGTGGGATATTCACCTCCTCACATTGCAAATCTTGTCTGCTTTATTTGCTATGAGTGGTATGTCATCGGCTGATTATGTGGTCCAGGGAGCCAGTTGAGTGGGATATTCACCTCCTCACATTGCAAATCTTGTCTGCTTTATTTGCTGTGAGTGGCATGTCATTGGCTGATAATGTGGTCCAGGGAGCCAGTTGAGTGAGATATTCACCTCCTCACATTGCAAATCTTGTCTACTTTATTTGCTATGAATGGCATGTCATCGGCTGATTATGTGGTGCAGGGAGCCAGTTGAGTGGGATATTCACCTCCTCACATTGCAAATCTTGTCTGCTTTATTTGCTATGAGTGGTATGTCATCGGCTGATTATGTGGTCCAGCGAGCCAGTTGAGTGAGATATTCACCTCCTCACATTGCAAATCTTGTCTGCTTTATTTGCTATGAGTGGCATGTCATCGGCTGATTCTGTGGTCCAGAGAGCCAGTTGAGTGGGATATTCACCTCCTCACATTGCAAATCTTGTCTGCTTTATTTGCTGTGAGTGGCATGTCATTGGCTGATAATGTGGTCCAGGGAGCCAGTTGAGTGGGATATTCACCTCCTCACATTGCAAATCTTGTCTGCTTTATTTGCTATGAGTGGTATGTCATTGGCTGATTCTGTGGTGCAGGGAGCCAGTTGAGTGGAATATTCACCTCCTCACATTGCAAATCTTGTCTGCTTTATTTGCTATGAGTGGCATGTCAGTGGCTGATTATGTGGTCCAGGGAGCCAGTTGAGTGAGATATTCACCTCCTCACATTGCAAATCTTGTCTGCTTTATTTGCTATGAGTGGCATGTCAGTGGCTGATTATGTGGTCCAGGGAGCCAGTTGAGTGGGATGATCACCTCCTCACATTGCAAATCTTGTCTACTTTATTTGCTATGAATGGCATGTCATCGGCTGATTATGTGGTGCAGGGAGCCAGTTGAGTGGGATATTCACCTCCTCACATTGCAAATCTTGTCTGCTTTATTTGCTATGAGTGGTATGTCATCGGCTGATTATGTGGTCCAGCGAGCCAGTTGAGTGAGATATTCACCTCCTCACATTGCAAATCTTGTCTGCTTTATTTGCTATGAGTGGCATGTCATCGGCTGATTCTGTGGTCCAGAGAGCCAGTTGAGTGGGATATTCACCTCCTCACATTGCAAATCATGTCTGCTTTATTTGCTGTGAGTGGCATGTCATCGGTGATTATGTGGTCCAGTGAGCCAGTTGAGTGTGATATTCACCTCCTCACATTGCAAATCATGTCTGCTTTATTTGCTGTGATTGGCATGTCATTGGTTTATTATGTGGTCTAGGGAGCCAGTTGAGTGTGATATTCACCTCCCCACATTGCAAATCTTGTCTGCTTTATTTGCTATGAGTGGCATGTCATCGGCTGATTCTGTGGTCCAGAGAGCCAGTTGAGTGGGATATTCACCTCCTCACATTGCAAATCATGTCTGCTTTATTTGCTGTGAGTGGCATGTCATCGGCTGATTCTGTGGTCCGGGAAGCCAGTTGAGTGGGATATTCACCTCCTCACATTGCAAATCTTGTCTGCTTTATTTGCTATGAGTGACATGTCAGCTGTTGATTCTGTGGTCTAGGGAGCCAGTTGAGTGGGATATTCACCTCCTCACATTGCAAATCATGTCTGCTATATTTGCTGTGAGTGGCATGTCATCGGTGATTATGTGGTCCAGTGAGCCAGTTGAGTGTGATATTCACCTCCTCACATTGCAAATCATGTCTGCTTTATTTGCTGTGATTGGCATGTCATTGGTTTATTATGTGGTCTAGGGAGCCAGTTGAGTGTGATATTCACCTCCCCACATTGCAAATCTTGTCTGCTTTATTTGCTATGAGTGGCATGTCATCGGCTGATTATGTTGTGCAGGGAGCCAGTTGAGTGGGATATTCACCTCCTCACATTCAAAATCTTGTCTGCTTTATTTGCTGTGAGTGACATGTCATCGGCTAATTCTGTGGTCCAGGGAGCCAGTTGAGTGGGATATTCACCTCCTCACATTCCAAATCTTGTCTACTTTATTTGCTATGAGTGGCATGTCATCGGCTGATTATGTTGTGCAGGGAGCCATTTGAGTGGGATATTCACCTCCTCACATTCAAAATCTTGTCTGCTTTATTTGCTATGAGTGGCATGTCATCGGCTGATTCTGTAGTCCCGGGAGCCAGTTGAGTGGGATATTCACCTCCTCACATTGCAAATCTTGTCTGCTTTATTTGCTATGAGTGGCATGTCATCGGCTGATTATGTGGTCCAGGGAGCCAGTTGAGTGAGATATTCACCTCCTCACATTCCAAATCTTGTCTACTTTATTTGCTATGAGTGGCATGTCATCGGCAGATTATGTTGTGCAGGGAGCCAGTTGAGTGGGATATTCACCTCCTCACATTGCAAATCTTGTCTGCTTTATTTGCTGTGAGTGGCATGTCATCGGCTGATAATGTGGTCCAGGGAGCCAGTTGAGTGGGATATTCACCTCCTCACATTGCAA
Organism: Saccoglossus kowalevskii; assembly: GCF_978046115.1. Classification (NCBI taxonomy): domain Eukaryota; kingdom Metazoa; phylum Hemichordata; class Enteropneusta; family Harrimaniidae; genus Saccoglossus; species Saccoglossus kowalevskii. Next base: position 30,921,826 of record NC_140660.1, read on the forward strand.
ATCTTGTCTGCTTTATTTGCTATGAGTGGTATGTCATCGGCTGATTATGTGGTCCAGGGAGCCAGTTGAGTGAGATATTCACCTTCTCACATTCCTAATCTTGTCTGCTTTATTAGCTATGAGTGGCATGTCATCGGCTGATTATGTGGTCCAGGGAGCCAGTTGAGTGGGATATTCACCTCCTCACATTGCAAATCTTGTCTGCTTTATTTGCTGTGAGTGGCATGTCATCGGCTGATAATGTGGTCCAGGGAGCCAGGTGAGTGGGATATTCACCTCCTCACATTGCAAATCTTGTCTGCTTTATTTGCTATGAGTGGTATGTCATTGGCTGATTCTGTGGTCCAGGGAGCCAGTTGAGTGAGATATTCACCTCCTCACATTGCAAATCTTGTCTACTTTATTTGCTATGAATGGCATGTCATCGGCTGATTATGTGGTGCAGGGAGCCAGTTGAGTGGGATATTCACCTCCTCACATTGCAAATCTTGTCTACTTTATTTGCTATGAATTGCATGTCATCGGCTGATTATGTGGTCCAGGGAGCCAGTTGAGTGAGATATTCACCTCCTCACATTCCAAATCTTGTCTGCTTTATTTGCTATGAGTGGCATGTCATCGGCTGATTATGTGGTCCAGGGAGCCAGTTGAGTGGGATATTCACCTCCTCACATTGCAAATCTTGTCTGCTTTATTTGCTGTGAGTGGCATGTCATTGGCTGATAATGTGGTCCAGGGAGCCAGTTGAGTGGGATATTCACCTCCTCACATTGCAAATCTTGTCTGCTTTATTTGCTATGAGTGGTATGTCATTGGCTGATTCTGTGGTCCAGGGAGCCAGTTGAGTGAGATATTCACCTCCTCACATTGCAAATCTTGTCTACTTTATTTGCTATGAATGGCATGTCATCGGCTGATTATGTGGTGCAGGGAGCCAGTTGAGTGGGATATTCACCTCCTCACATTGCAAATCTTGTCTGCTTTATTTGCTATGAGTGGTATGTCATCGGCTGATTATGTGGTCCAGGGAGCCAGTTGAGTGGGATATTCACCTCCTCACATTGCAAATCTTGTCTGCTTTATTTGCTGTGAGTGGCATGTCATCGGCTGATTATGTGGTGCAGGGAGCCAGTTGAGTGGGATATTCACCTCCTCACATTCCAAATCTTGTCTACTTTATTTGCTATGAGTGGCATGTCATCGGCTGATTATGTTGTGCAGGGAGCCATTTGAGTGGGATATTCACCTCCTCACATTCAAAATCTTGTCTGCTTTATTTGCTATGAGTGGCATGTCATCGGCTGATTCAGTAGTCCAGGGAGCCAGTTGAGTGGGATATTCACCTCCTCACATTGCAAATCATGTCTGCTTTATTTGCTGTGAGTGGCATGTCATCGGTGATTATGTGGTCCAGTGAGCCAGTTGAGTGTGATATTCACCTCCTCACATTGCAAATCATGTCTGCTTTATTTGCTGTGATTGGCATGTCATTGGTTTATTATGTGGTCTAGGGAGCCAGTTGAGTGTGATATTCACCTCCCCACATTGCAAATCTTGTCTGCTTTATTTGCTATGAGTGGCATGTCATCGGCTGATTCTGTGGTCCAGAGAGCCAGTTGAGTGGGATATTCACCTCCTCACATTGCAAATCATGTCTGCTTTATTTGCTGTGAGTGGCATGTCATCGGCTGATTCTGTAGTCCGGGAAGCCAGTTGAGTGGGATATTCACCTCCTCACATTGCAAATCTTGTCTGCTTTATTTGCTATGAGTGACATGTCAGCTGTTGATTCTGTGGTCTAGGGAGCCAGTTGAGTGGGATATTCACCTCCTCACATTGCAAATCATGTCTGCTTTATTTGCTGTGAGTGGCATGTCATCGGTGATTATGTGGTCCAGTGAGCCAGTTGAGTGTGATATTCACCTCCTCACATTGCAAATCATGTCTGCTTTATTTGCTGTGATTGGCATGTCATTGGTTTATTATGTGGTCTAGGGAGCCAGTTGAGTGTGATATTCACCTCCCCACATTGCAAATCTTATCTGCTTTATTTGCTATGAGTGGCATGTCATCGGCTGATTATGTTGTGCAGGGAGCCAGTTGAGTGGGATATTCACCTCCTCACATTCAAAATCTTGTCTGCTTTATTTGCTGTGAGTGACATGTCATCGGCTAATTCTGTGGTCCAGGGAGCCAGTTGAGTGGGATATTCACCTCCTCACATTCCAAATCTTGTCTACTTTATTTGCTATGAGTGGCATGTCATCGGCTGATTATGTTGTGCAGGGAGCCATTTGAGTGGGATATTCACCTCCTACCATTCAAAATCTTGTCTGCTTTATTTGCTATGAGTGGCATGTCATCGGCTGATTCTGTAGTCCCGGGAGCCAGTTGAGTGGGATATTCACCTCCTCACATTGCAAATCTTGTCTGCTTTATTTGCTATGAGTGGCATGTCATCGGCTGATTATGTGGTCCAGGGAGCCAGTTGAGTGAGATATTCACCTCCTCACATTCCAAATCTTGTCTACTTTATTTGCTATGAGTGGCATGTCATCGGCTGATTATGTTGTGCAGGGAGCCAGTTGAGTGGGATATTCACCTCCTCACATTGCAAATCTTGTCTGCTTTATTTGCTGTGAGTGGCATGTCATCGGCTGATAATGTGGTCCAGGGAGCCAGTTGAGTGGGATATTCACCTCCTCACATTGCAAATCTTGTCTGCTTTATTTGCTATGAGTGGTATGTCATCGGCTGATTATGTGGTCCAGGGAGCCAGTTGAGTGAGATATTCACCTTCTCACATTCCTAATCTTGTCTGCTTTATTAGCTATGAGTGGCATGTCATCGGCTGATTATGTGGTCCAGGGAGCCAGTTGAGTGGGATATTCACCTCCTCACATTGCAAATCTTGTCTGCTTTATTTGCTGTGAGTGGCATGTCATCGGCTGATAATGTGGTCCAGGGAGCCAGGTGAGTGGGATATTCACCTCCTCACATTGCAAATCTTGTCTGCTTTATTTGCTATGAGTGGTATGTCATTGGCTGATTCTGTGGTCCAGGGAGCCAGTTGAGTGAGATATTCACCTCCTCACATTGCAAATCTTGTCTACTTTATTTGCTATGAATGGCATGTCATCGGCTGATTATGTGGTGCAGGGAGCCAGTTGAGTGGAATATTCACCTCCTCACATTGCAAATCTTGTCTACTTTATTTGCTATGAATGGCATGTCATCGGCTGATTATGTGGTCCAGGGAGCCAGTTGAGTGAGATATTCACCTCCTCACATTCCAAATCTTGTCTGCTTTATTTGCTATGAGTGGCATGTCATCGGCTGATTATGTGGTCCAGGGAGCCAGTTGAGTGGGATATTCACCTCCTCACATTGCAAATCTTGTCTGCTTTATTTGCTGTGAGTGGCATGTCATTGGCTGATAATGTGGTCCAGGGAGCCAGTTGAGTGGGATATTCACCTCCTCACATTGCAAATCTTGTCTGCTTTATTTGCTATGAGTGGTATGTCATTGGCTGATTCTGTGGTCCAGGGAGCCAGTTGAGTGAGATATTCACCTCCTCACATTGCAAATCTTGTCTACTTTATTTGCTATGAATGGCATGTCATCGGCTGATTATGTGGTGCAGGGAGCCAGTTGAGTGGGATGATCACCTCCTCACGTTGCAAATCTTGTCTACTTTATTTGCTATGAATGGCATGTCATCGGCTGATTATGTGGTGCAGGGAGCCAGTTGAGTGGGATATTCACCTCCTCACATTGCAAATCTTGTCTGCTTTATTTGCTATGAGTGGCATGTCATCGGCTGATTATGTTGTGCAGGGAGCCAGTTGAGTGAGATATTCACCTCCTCATATTGCGAATCTCGTCTACTTTATTTGCTATGAGTGGCATGTAATCGGCTGATTATGTGGTCCAGGGAGCCAGTTGAGTGGGATATTCACCTCCTCACATTGCAAATCTTGTCTGCTTTATTTGCTATGAGTGGCATGTCATCGGCTGATTATGTAGTCCAAGGAGCCAGTTGTGTGGGATATTCACCTCCTCACATTCCAAATCTTGTCTACTTTATTTGCTATGTGTGACATGTCAACGGCTGATTATGTGGTCCAGGGAGCCAGTTGAGTGGAATATTCACCTCCTCACATTGCAAATCTTGTCTGCTTTATTTGCTATGAGTGGCATGTCATCGGCTGATTATGTGGTCCATGGAGCCAGTTGAGTGGGATATTCACCTCCTCACATTCCAAATCTTGTCTGCTTTATTTGCTGTGAGTGGCATGTCATCGGCTGATAATGTGGTCCAGGGAGCCAGGTGAGTGGGATATTCACCTCCTCACATTGCAAATCTTGTCTGCTTTATTTGCTATGAGTGGTATGTCATTGGCTGATTCTGTGGTCCAGGGAGCCAGTTGAGTGAGATATTCACCTCCTCACATTGCAAATCTTGTCTACCTTATTTGCTATGAATGGCATGTCATCGGCGTAAACTTATTGCAATTTGCGCGATTTGGGCCCAGTTTGTTTTTACAAGCTTTCTAAGTTTCATTTATCATTATTTAGTAAACAGGTCTCTGAAACGATTTAATATATCCGTAAAATACGTGGCAATCGACGATTGACTTTGAAACGTTCGAAATTTCGAACAAACTCCCGGCACACCTAGCGCGATATGTGTCAGATCGGTGTAGAAGACGCCGAACTGCAGCGTCAATGATGATGGCTGATATTGGTTGATGTCAACTGGGACGCGATGTTACGTTGTGGCTGAGGTTGCATAACAGAAGGTATTGATGTTTGGCACGGGTTTGATGTGCTATAGTTAGGGGTGGCTACTTGATTATTTAAAATGCCAGAAATTTCTCTGTGTTGGTTTTCTGATATAGTGCTGTAGGCATTGACGGACTGAATGTTACAATGACCGGAGATCTGCATTATTTGTGTCGGTGGTATATTTTGGTCACTTAGTTTCTGGATGAGATGCTTTCTGGCACTATGATTTGTGAGGCGTTTGTTTGGGGGTAAATTTGCTGCAGTTGCCATATTTTTCATCAGGGAACCTATTTTATTAATCCCGATAGGCTGGTGACGGAACCACTGCTCACCCGGTCTGGGCAGTCCGCGAGAATGCGTGGCCATGTAGTATGGGTCGTCACTATTTGTGTAACTAGCTGGTCGTAAACTGAGGTATTTTTTTGAAAATAGCAACTGGACATCTTCTGGGATTCGCAGGGACGTCCCACATCTTTGGCTTCACTTTTCTGGTATCCCTTGGATTTTCTCCAGTCCGAGTTTTAGTTTGCCGTTCAGAGAACTCAAGATATTCACGACCGCTACTATCAGTACATAGGCTCACATCTCTCCAACACATGTTACGGTGCTCGGTATTACCCCTCAGACCAAAATGTACTGTGTTATAAAACCACATGGTATTTATTATGGCTTCAGGACTGTGGGACCCAAACTGTCCCGATTCCCACAGAATTTCGATTTCCTCATCTGTAGCCGCCTCAGCTGTTCGCGGTAGGTTGCCCTTACCATCTTTCTTTAATTTCTTCTGTTTTGCTTTTATTGTTTCCCGCACCTCATTAAACTCAATACTACTGATCAGTGCCGTCGCTGTCAGTGGTCTGTGCTGTCGCTTCACCCAAGGAAGCATTTTCTGTGACGAAAAGAAATGTTACATTTGTTATTATAAATATAAAAATAAATTCATGTTGTGGAATCATTTTATTTAGTACTCGCAGTATTGTGATGTATTTTTACCCAATGCATTATGCGATCATACAATACGCCGAGTGATCATGATCTCAGTTTATCAGTTCTGACGAAAGAAAAAAACGTAAACGTACCTTCACTTGGTCTTTCTTGCTCATCATTCATAAATTCTGTCACGTCTATATCAAAAGTATTGACTAAGTCGCCCATACATGTATGTATCATGATTTTGAACGTTCGATCAGCTGAAGGTTTGTTTACTTTGAGATGCAAATTTGTACGATTGACAGCAGACGAAACATTGTCATGCCCGAACTATTTTCGGGTTGGGAGAATTGTGACCGTGATTAATATCTTTAATATTTTGTTTATTTAACAGCGATAAAATCAGAGATTATATAGCATCTAAAAATCTAATAAGTATAATATGTAATAATTTCTACATAATTTGTCATTAAAATCTGCCTCATCATAAGTGTTGCATAATTCAGTACTAACTTTGCTGATTAGGTCAAAGGTGAAATTAGCTGTATTGGGCAATCACATCACAGACTTAAAGTGTGATATCACTTTCAAAGTGTGTAATACCAAAAATATCACACGGGTGTTATTACACCGAAAGTGCATGATACATGTGATAAACAAAGATCAGTGATTACTTGAAATCGATACCAGGAAGGGGGGTAAAAGAAAAGTTATATAATAATAACTTTATTACACTACTAAAAAACCTTCAGAGGGTTTTTGTATGGTAAGGAACATAAATACATACAATACATAAGAGATAAAAATAAAATGTTAGTAAAATAAAATAAAAGAAATAAATTAATTACTTTCTGTGGTTTTAAAAATTGTGCTCTTTAAGTATTTTGCTAAAGCTATATTATTCTCCATAATCTTTTTAAATATGGAATTCACATCCATTGTGTAAATATTTATTGAACACTCATCAAACAGTTTTTTTCTTTGTTCTATATAGCCAGTACAAAATAGCAGGAAATGTTTTTCATCTCCTAATGCTTTAGTGTTACATTTATTACAGTGTCTATTTTCTAATTCTATTTTGGGCTTTGTTCTTCTACCTAATTCTATTTCTAAGTTGTGGTCACTCAGACGGAATTTTGAAAGCATTTTCCTGAGGCTGAAATTTGAAATGTTTTGCAAATAATTTTCCATATTATAGCTTACTTTGAATAGTTTGTATGTTCTCAGTTTTGTTCCCCTATTTTCATTGGTTTCACTGAAATTTAGTTTTTCTCTCCATCTTTGAATATAAAACTCAGATAGTCTGAGTTTTACTTTTTTTAGTATTTGATTCCAATTTTCTATATTGTGATCATTTTTTATTTTAATTAGATCATGTCCCAGTGTAGCATTAATAGTCCTTACCCAGTTTGAATTAATTTTTATCATTTCATCCAGGGCTAATTTTAAAATGTGATTATCTGGCAGACTATATAGTCTATGGCAGTATTTAATTTGAGCCAAATTAATTTTTAATTTTACTGGTAACCTACCAAGTTCTGCTTTCAAACCACTAATTGGCGTCATTTTACTCACTCCTAGGATAAACCTGTAAAAATGACTGCAAACTTGCTCTAAACTGTTACTGTCAGTTGTGATTTCATTGGCCCAGATTTCTGCACCATACATGAGTATAGGTGAAATTAATTGGTCGAAAATTTTCAAACTAAGTGCTGGTGAGATTATTTTGTGGTTTAAGACTGTTTGTCTGATGCTGAAAAGAGCCTTCATTGATTTATTTTTTAACATAGATAAGTTTGTTTTAAATTTTCCATTTGGAGTAAATATTGCCCCTAAATAGCATAACTCGCTAACAGCTGTTATGTCTTGGTTGTTGATTTTAAAATTCATGTTTTTAATCAGTCTGTTGCTGCAATTAAATACCATGACTTTAGTTTTCTTTACGTTTACTTCTAAATTCCAATTTATACAATAGTCATTTAATTTGTTCAGACAGCTTTGTAGGCCGTCTTCCGTTTCTGAAATAAGTGCAAGGTCATCTGCATATTGGATGCAATTTATAGGTTTCTCGCCCATTAGAACTGGTTTATCAATTTGATCCCCAAATAATTCTGGCAGATCGTTCAGAAAAATGTTAAATAAAGTTGGTGATAAATTGCAGCCTTGCTTAACTCCACAGGTAGACTGAAATCCATCAGTTATACCCTCTGACAATTTAATTTTATATTTAATATCCTTATACATAGATTTTATTATTTCATAAAAGTTCCCTGTGATACCACTGTTTTGTAACTTGAGAAAGAGTGCATCCCTCCAGATGCTGTCGAAAGCCTTTCTAAAGTCAACAAAACATGTGTATAACCGTCTTCCAGAACTGCTGCTTTTATTTTTATTATAAATTGTTTTTTCAACTGCTGTTTTTAACAGGAAAATTGCGTCTGTCGTTCTCCTGTCTTTCCTAAAGCCAAACTGCATGTCGGTAAATAAATTATTTTCTTCCAAGTATGTGGTCAATCTTTGATTCATTATGCCAGTAAATAGTTTTGAGAGACAACTTGTTAATGCAATAGCTCTATAATTACCAAGATTTAATTTGTCGCCTGATTTGTGTAGTGGAACAAGAATCGTAGATTTCCAGGTTGCAGGAAATTTTCCACTATCTAGAATACAGTTGAAAAGTTTCTGTAAACATCTTATCATTAACTTATTTTTGGTTTTCAACATTTCATTGGCAATGCTGTCATCAGCAGCTGATTTATTGTTTTTTAGTTTGCTAACAGCGCTAAGAATTTCTTTGTATGTGATATTTGAGTTTAGATATTGGTTGGGAATTTGTCGCATTTCTTTTTCTATAAGATTATTTTGTAACTCATGATTTTTAATGTTTGTTTTATTATAGAGTTTTGAAAAATGATCAATCCAATTTTTTCCGGATATTGTTGTGTCTTGATTTTTGGTCTTTTGATTACGTAGGCTTTTCAGCACAGACCAGTACTCATTTTGGTTGGCACTGTCCATATGTTCAAGTTTGGACACCAACATATTTTTATATTCTCTTTTTTTATATTTTATAAGTTTTGTATAATGCTTTTTAAGAGTATAATATTGGTGTTTGATATACGGGTTGGTTGGTTGTTTTGTTAGCAACTTAGAGGTACTAATTAATTCCCTTTTTAGTGTAGAACACGACTTATCAAACCATTGTTGTTGTTTTGGATGTTTATAGTTTTTATTATTTATTGTTCTTTTATTGGTTACTTTTTTAAGGCAATTATCTGCTGCATTAATTAATATTTTGTTGAATTGATCTGTTGGTTCATTGACATCACTGTCTTTGAAATCATTGGCAAGGTAGTTTTTGAACATTGTTTCAAAATTTGAATTTTGTAACATGATTTTGTACTTTTGCTTTGCCTCAACGTCCCAAATGAATTTTTTACAGTGCGGTTTCAATTTATTCACAAGCTTTGTGTTCTTGGTGTGATTGTAATTTACAGTTAGTGAGAAACCAATAGGACAATGATCTGACAAGTAATTAATATCATGAATTTTAAGATAATCAATATGTCTGTGTAAATCCTTTGTGCTAATGCAGTAATCAACTGTACTTGAACCGACCGGATTATGACAGGTAAAGTTTCCATTTAAATCACCTATCTTCCTACCATTGGCTATTAAAAGATTATTTATAGTACAAAGATCGACTAATTGTTTGCCAAACTTATTGTTAGTTTTATCTTGGGTGTGCCTTTTTTCAAAATTTTCTAAAGTGTAATTATTTGGAGTGGGTACATGAATGTTATCTCCAAATGCAATGTAATCAATTAGATTTCCAGTGCGACTATTGAAATCACCTGTTATAATTACCTGGCCCTGATTGGAGAAAACTGTTATTTCTTTTTCTAAAATGCCAAAGTAGTCAACATCTAAGTGATAAACCGAATTTTCGGGTGGAATGTATATACAACCCAAATAAATATCATTTTCTAATGAGAAAAATTCCTTGTCCAATTTACACCAAAGGAAGTCGTTAATTTCAGACTTTATTTCCCTCAGCCCTCCCCTCAACCCTGATTTAAACAAAATTGCCACTCCCCCAGAGTTCCTCCTACTTCTAGCTGATTTGCATTTTCTGTCTGTTTTAAAATAACTATAACTATCTAATACATCTAATGAACTACTATTACTACCTAGACTACCTAACCACGTCTCTTGTAAGCACAAAATATCAAATTTCTTTAAAATAGAAGTAAAATCAGATTCTACACACTTAGCACCAAGGCCGTGAATGTTCCAACTACCTACATTAAGATTAGTCTGCCTAATACTGTTGACAGTTTTTGTTTTCATCATTATTCTATTCTCCACGATACGGGGTTGCAGGCCACAAATTTTTGTTTTTTAAATGAAAAGTAATAAAAAATTTAAAGTAAAATATAATGACATAACATTTTATTAGTCCCCGTTCGGACGAAGTCCGAAAACGGGGACTTATAATTCGGTCTCCGTCCGTCCGTGTGTCCGTGTGTCCGTGCGTCCGTCCGGAGTCATATCTCAGAATCCCTTGGACAGATTCCGTTCATTCTTTACATGTGCCTAGTACCTTATGTGGGACATATGCACATGCAGTGGTTTAGCGATTCAATTCAAAATGGCCGACTGGCAGCCATCTTGTTTTTTGAAAATGTTGTATTTTGGACATGCTTTGTCAGTTGTCATTCAAACTTGGTACATAGATTATACATGTTAGGATACATGTCCATGACGATTTACTTTGCAATTGAATCAAAGATAGTCGACTAGCAGGCATCTTGTTTTTGTTTTTTTATGCAATATCTTGGACGTGCTCTGTCAGTTTTCATTCAAATTTGGCACATACATGTACTTTATACATGTTAGGATGCATGTCCATGACAATTCGTTTCAAAATCTGGTCAAGGATGGCCGATTGACAGCCATCTGACTTTTTGGCCTTACTACTATATTTCCACAATTTATGTACCATTTTCATTCGTATTTGGCATATACATCATACATATCAGTGTGTTTCATAATCAGATCAAAGATGGCTGAATAACGACTGTTTTTATTTTGGCCATATTACTATGACACAATGTAAATAAACAATCTGTTGTGTATGCCACTTGGAACTCAAGTTTCAAGGACATGCTCGCGACAATCCCTCCGCTTTAATATGACGAGCACAAAGAAAACTTAACGGGGACTGTGTCATTTTCAATGACTTGTTATTTAATAATTTATTGAAATACATAAGTTTGTCCAACTCCCTGTGCTGTGACTGTGACTGTGAAAGTATAAAGTATCTGTAAACATAATACAACCTAATTTCTTATTCATTATTTCAGGTGGGTTACCATTGGCAGACATTATCTGTAAACATAATACAACCTAATTTCTTATTCATTATTTCAGGTAGGTTACCATTGGCAGACATTATCTGCAAACATAATACAACCTAATTTCTTATTCATTATTTCAGGTGGGTTACCATTGGCAGACATTATCTGCAAACATAATACAACCTAATTTCTTATTCATTATTTCAGGTAGGTTACCATTGGCAGACATCTGTAAACATAATACAACCTAATTTCTTATTCATTATTTCAGGTGGGTTACCATTGGCAGACATTATCTGCAAACATAATACAACCTAATTTCTTATTCATTATTTCAGGTGGGTTACCATTGGCAGACATTATCTGTAAACATAATACAACCTAATTTCTTATTCATTATTTCAGGTGGGTTACTATTGGCAGACATTATTTGCAAACATAATACAACCTAATTTCTTATTCATTATTTCAGGTGGGTTACCATTGGCAGACATCTGTAAACATAATACAACCTAATTTCTTATTCATTATTTCAGGTAGGTTACCATTGGCAGACATCTGTAAACATAATACAACCTAATTTCTTATTCATTATTTCAGGTGGGTTACCATTGGCAGACATTATCTGCAAACATAATACAACCTAATTTCTTATTCATTATTTCAGGTGGGTTACCATTGGCAGACATCTGTAAACATAATACAACCTAATTTCTTATTCATTATTTCAGGTAGGTTACCATTGGCAGACATTATCTGTAAACATAATACAACCTAATTTCTTATTCATTATTTCAGGTGGGTTACCATTGGCAGACATTATCTGCAAACATAATACAACCTAATTTCTTATTCATTATTTCAGGTGGGTTACCATTGGCAGACATTATCTGCAAACATAATACAACCTAATTTCTTATTCATTATTTCAGGTGGGTTACCATTGGCAGACATTATCTGCAAACATAATACAACCTAATTTCTTATTCATTATTTCAGGTGGGTTACCATTGGCAGACATTATCTGCAAACATAATACAACCTAATTTCTTATTCATTATTTCAGGTAGGTTACCATTGGCAGACATCTGTAAACATAATACAACCTAATTTCTTATTCATTATTTCAGGTGGGTTACCATTGGCAGACATTATCTGCAAACATAATACAACCTAATTTCTTATTCATTATTTCAGGTGGGTTACCATTGGCAGACATTATCTGTAAACATAATACAACCTAATTTCTTATTCATTATTTCAGGTGGGTTACTATTGGCAGACATTATTTGCAAACATAATACAACCTAATTTCTTATTCATTATTTCAGGTGGGTTACCATTGGCAGACATCTGTAAACATAATACAACCTAATTTCTTATTCATTATTTCAGGTAGGTTACCATTGGCAGACATCTGTAAACATAATACAACCTAATTTCTTATTCATTATTTCAGGTGGGTTACCATTGGCAGACATTATCTGCAAACATAATACAACCTAATTTCTTATTCATTATTTCAGGTGGGTTACCATTGGCAGACATCTGTAAACATAATACAACCTAATTTCTTATTCATTATTTCAGGTAGGTTACCATTGGCAGACATTATCTGTAAACATAATACAACCTAATTTCTTATTCATTATTTCAGGTGGGTTACCATTGGCAGACATTATCTGCAAACATAATACAACCTAATTTCTTATTCATTATTTCAGGTGGGTTACCATTGGCAGACATTATCTGCAAACATAATACAACCTAATTTCTTATTCATTATTTCAGGTGGGTTACCATTGGCAGACATTATCTGTAAACATAATACAACCTAATTTCTTATTCATTATTTCAGGTAGGTTACCATTGGCAGACATTATCTGTAAACATAATACAACCTAATTTCTTATTCATTATTTCAGGTAGGTTACCATTGGCAGACATTATCTGTAAACATAATACAACCTAATTTCTTATTCATTATTTCAGGTAGGTTACCATTGGCAGACATTATCTGTAAACATAATACAACCTAATTTCTTATTCATTATTTCAGGTAGGTTACCATTGGCAGACATTATCTGTAAACATAATACAACCTAATTTCTTATTCATTATTTCAGGTGGGTTACCATTGGCAGACATTATCTGCAAACATAATACAACCTAATTTCTTATTCATTATTTCAGGTGGGTTACCATTGGCAGACATTATCTTTTCGGACAAATTGTTCATGTACAGACTAAATAATGTTGGGCTAATATTGCAACCCTGTTTAACACCAGTAAATGAACCAGATTTACTTGTCAACCATTTGCCTGTTTTTGAAGTGTAAACCACCCCACTATACATACTTTTAATTGTATTAAATGTGTTTTAATTGTATTACCATGTATACTATATTTTTGCAGATTCCAGTATAGACCATCACACCACATACTGTCAAAAGCCTTTTTTGTAATCCACAAAACAAGCATATATTTTCTTTTTTGAATTTTCTGAGTATACATATCTATCGATAATTGATTTTAGAATAAATAAACAATCTGTTGTTCTCCTATTCCTGCGGAAACCAAATTGAAATGGTGAATAAATTTGTTTAGTTTCCAAGTAGTCTACTAGCCTGTTATTTAAAAGTGCAGTATAAAGTTTGTCTAAGTAGTTTGATAATTCTACTCCTCTATAATTGTCTGGATCAGATTTTGGTTCTTTCTTGTAAATCGGTGAATTGATGCTACCCTTCCACATGGGTGGAAATTTACCACAATTTAGAACTTTATTAAATACAACAGTAATTGGCTTTAATAAATAGATTTGACCGTCTTTTATAAATTTATTTACTGATTTGTCTTCACCCGCAGACTTGCTAAGTTTTAACTTTCCAAATTATTTTTCATATCTTTAGTTTCATTCATAATTTGTTCTTGTAACCGGGTATCAAATTTGTCATTATTTTGCATACAATTGAAGTATATAAAGTGATTCAACCATGTATCTGGTTTAATTACATCTTCATTTTTGACACTTTCTATTTTTGAGAATTTTTTGAATTTCTGCCAAAATTGCTCTGGATTTGTTGTGAAACAATTTTATCCCACAAGTCTTGTTATATAGCTTTTTTTAAATTTTTATAACTTTGTTATATTTTTTCCTCAATAACATAAACTGGCCTTCAATGTAGGGATTATCTGGATATTTCTCCACTAATTTAACAGTATCTTAAAATTTGTTTCTCAACTGCCAACAATCCTCATCAAACCATTGTTGTAGGTTTTGTTGTTTGTTGTGTTTTCTTTTATTTTTATTCTGCATTATATGTGTAATTTCTTTTCACTGATTTGTCAGCTGCAGAACACATAATGTCAGTTAATTCTGTAACTGAAGTATCAATGTCTTTATCTTTACAATTAAATGACACTATCCTGTCAATGATATCTCAGCTATCTATGGCATTTTGATACCGTGTAATTGATCCCAAAACCCATAAATATATGTCTGATATGGCGGTAAATACCATATCATTATCATTGTCAGGTGACAATAATTCTCTTGTTTACATTGTTCAGGGGTAGACTATTTGGAATTATGGGGGGGGGGGGGCATTTTGATACCGTGTAATTGATCCCAAAACCCATAAATATATGTCTGATATGGCGGTAAATACCATATCATTATCATTGTCAGGTGACAATAATTCTCTTGTTGACATTGTTCAGGGGTAGACCATTTGGAATTATGGGGGGGGACATTTTTAGTCCCCTTTCGGACGAAGTCCGAAAATGGGGACTTATAATTCGGTCTCCGTCCGTGCGTCTGTGCGTCCGTCCGTCCGGAGTCATATCTCAGAATCCCTTGGACTTGTTTCAGGTGTGGGGGCTACGAAAGCTGCAATGTTAACATTCACTCACAACTTGTTTCAGGTGTGGGGGCTATGAAAGCTGCATTGTTAATATTCACTCACAACTTGTTTCAGGTGTGGGGGCTATGAAAGCTGCAATGTTAACATTCACTCACAACTTGTTTCAGGTGTGGGGGCTATGAAAGCTGCAATGTTAACATTCTCTCACAACTTGTTTCAGTTGTGGGGGCTACTAAAGCTGCATTGTTAACATTCACTCACAACTTGTTTCAGGTGTGGGGGCTACGAAAGCTGCATTGTTAACATTCAGTCACAACTTGTTTCAGTTGTGGGGGCTACGAAAGCTGCAATGTTAACATTCACTCACAACTTGTTTCAGGTGTGGGGGCTATGATAGCTGCAATGTTAACATTCACTCACAACTTGTTTCAGGTGTGGGGACTACGAAAGCTGCATTGTTAACATTCACTCACAACTTGTTTCAGGTGTGGGGGCTACAAAAGCTGCAATGTTAACATTCACTCACAACTTGTTTCAGTTGTGGGGGCTATGATAGCTGCAATGTTAACATTCACTCACAACTTGTTTCAGTTGTGGGGGCTATGAAAGCTGCAATGTTAACATTCACTCACAACTTGTTTCAGTTGTGGGGGCTACGAAAGCTGCATTGTTAACATTCACTCACAACTTGTTTCAGTTGTGGGGGCTATGATAGCTGCAATGTTAACATTCACTCACAACTTGTTTCAGGTGTGGGGGCTACGAAAGCTGCAATGTTAACATTCACTCACAACTTGTTTCAGTTGTGGGGGCTACGAAAGCTGCAATGTTAACATTTTCTCACAACTTGTTTCAGGTGTGGGGGCTACGAAAGCTGCAATGTTAACATTCACTCACAACTTGTTTCAGGTGTGGGGGCTACGAAAGCTGCATTGTTAACATTCACTCACAACTTGTTTCAGTTGTGGGGGCTATGAAAGCTGCAATGTCAACATTCACTCACAACTTGTTTCAGGTGTGGGGGCTACGAAAGCTGCCATGTTAACATTCACTCACAACTTGTTTCAGTTGTGGGGGCTATGAAAGCTGCATTGTTAACATTCACTCACAACTTGTTTCAGGTGTGGGGGCTACGAAAGCTGAAATGTTAATAGTTCACTCACAACTTGTTTCAGTTGTGGGGGCTACGAAAGCTGCAATGTTAACATTCACTCACAACTTGTTTCAGGTGTGGGGGCTATGAAAGCTGCAACGTTAACATTCACTCACAACTCGTTTCAGTTGTGGGGCTATGAAAGCTGCAATGTTAACATTCACTCACAACTTGTTTCAGGTGTGGGGGCTACGATAGCTGCAATGTTAACATTCACTCACAACTTGTTTCAGTTGTGGGGGCTATGAAAGCTGCAATGTTAACATTCACTCACAACTTGTTTCAGTTGTGGGGCTATGAAAGCTGCAATGTTAACATTCACTCACAACTTGTTTCAGGTGTGGGGGCTACGATAGCTGCAATGTTAACATTCACTCACAACTTGTTTCAGTTGTGGGGGCTATGAAAGCTGCAATGTTAACATTCACTCACAACTTGTTTCAGTTGTGGGGGCTATGAAAGCTGCAATGTTAACATTCACTCATAACTTGTTTCAGGTGTGGGGGCTATGAAAGCTGCAATGTTAACATTCACTCATAACTTGTTTCAGTTGTGGGGGCTACGATAGCTGCAATGTTAACATTCACTCACAACTTGTTTCAGGTGTGGGGGCTACGATAGCTGCAATGTTAACATTCACTCACAACTTGTTTCAGTTGTGGGGGCTATGAAAGCTGCAATGTCAACATTCACTCACAACTTGTTTCAGGTGTGGGGGCTATGAAAGCTGCAATGTTAACATTCACTCACAACTTGTTTCAGGTGTGGGGGCTACAAAAGCTGCAATGTTAACATGCACTCACAACTTGTTTCAGGTGTGGGGGCTATGAAAGCTGCAATGTTAACATTCACTCATGGGTCGACACGGGTGACATCATGGGTCGATATGGGTGACATCATGGGTCGACACGGGTGACATCATGGGTCGACACGGGTGACATCATGGGTCGACACGGGTGACATCATGGGTCGACATGGGTGACATCATGGGTCGACACGGGTGACATCATGGGTCGACACGGGTGACATGTGTCGACACGAGTGACATCATGGGTTGACACGGGTGACGACATAGAATGTGAGTGACGCCATAGGTTGATATGAGTGACTTCATAGGCTCGTATTATCCATGAAACAAAGTTGAAATTATTTTTTCATTTCTTTTATTTCTAGGGTGAATTTGTGGATGGAACAGAAACTCATTTCAAAGTATGTGATCATGTGTGTTATATAAAAGCGGTTAGCAGCGGTGAAAGACATGATTGGATCGTACACACACTCTTTGTAGGTGGAAACAATATATATGAATCAAGGGAAGAATCAGGCTGACCACCCCTACTTACATCATAGTTTACTCCAAGAATTCAATTTCCTGTTGATTATAATACATATCCTTATACCTGAATTGATGAGATGTATGACCTTTAACCTCCCACATCCTGGCATTTTGTGACTTGCATTTTTATAATAGGTTATAACCAAGAGTTGTTAAGGTGTTAACCATTAGAATCTGGGTGGGGGAGGGGGGTGGAATAACTTGCACATGAACAAATTCTGTCTTGAAAAAAAAACTTGCACAGTTTTCTTCCCTCCCAGAGTTTCTAATGATTCACCCCCTTAGCTCTGTAAAACGTGAATTCATCTCCATGACTTGCCAAACTGTCATGGCAACACTGCATCTGGTGATGATTAGCAAAACATATTTTTAGAGAGTTGCTAATAGCCTGGTGTGTATTTAGGGGAAAGCTAGCAAGGCCACACCAACAAATTATCTTGTTCATCTGATTTTTCTTTTGAAAAGCTTGTAACAACTAGTGTACTGTGAAATACTTTATTTTAGCTGGAATAAATTTCGCTGAAAAGACATTTTTGGTGTTTTGTATGGATTTTATACGAGTTGAATGTAAAATATACGAAAAACAGTATATTCGCTGGATTTTATTTTCACTGAATCATCCTTCAGCGAAAACTAGTTCCAAGCGAAAATAAAGTATTTTTTGTTTATACTCATCTTGGATGTTTTTCAAAAAATGAAAAAAAAAACAATATTGCAAACATATTTCAGACAGTTTTTAATCAGTAGTGAACAATTGCTATGAATGTGGTTTATTCTTATGATTTTTTAGTCTGTCGAGTAATGTTACATTTAAATGAACTGTTAATAGCACAGCTTGCATGACATATGTATAGACCAATTTTATTTGTCTTGATGAATATTGTTCAGACACAATGATAATGTGATTTCTTAGAGAATTTATCCTTTATTCTATATGTAATCTAATTATGGTGTAATATCATTGGTTTTTTTTATTCAACCACTTTAGGTATAATAGTTAGTCTACACAACATTCAATTTAAATTATGAAATGAAATTTTTTATTATGTTTTTCTGTACTTATTGAATTCTTCACATTTTAAAAGTGTAATTTCTTTTGATAAGATCCATTGTAATGTAGTGGAATAATATGTACAACAGGTTTGCTCTTACATGGGACCCAAGCTGATTCTTTTGGGGAATGATATCACAGAATTTAGTTGAACTGATTGTCAACCATAGTCCAGTTATTCACTTGTAATCTACCAAATATCATCAGTACAGATTCAAAGATGGCCTATCACAAATACCATTTACTTTCAAACTGCTTTACTTTTATTAGGGTTTTTATAGACGTGTGCATTTGTTTATGTTTCAAGTATGCAGTAACTTGTTGACAAAAATCAGTAATTCTCACCCAAAGATAAAATTATGACGTTGTTTGTTGCAGTTATTAAATATACATGCATGTGTTCTGTTTACTCAAACGTATGGGCTACGTTGTCATAGCAATTGTTGATCAGTGAAAACATTTATCATCAGACATTTGTATGCTGATTGGCTTAAGTGAAAACGACTTCCTATTTAACTTTTTGACATTTTTTTATTACTCATAAACAAAAAAATACAGAAATAAACAAAAATAAATAAAGTTTGTAAATTGCAAGATGCACAAACCAACATTGGGTAAAGTTTCCCCACTTCACCTGAAACAATTCCATAGTGTTATTTTTACTACATGTACAATTTTCCATAACTTATACAGTGAAGCATAGTATGTGTATATAAAACATTATGATTTAGTTTCCACTGGAATTCTTGGAGTTTTGTTTCATTGGTAACTCTAAAATCATTTCCCAATTAAATCATTTCTCATTTAATTGAACTGCGGAAATAAGTTTTACTTTTTGGTGGAATAAAATAAATATGATAGAGCTTTCTGTATTACTTTACATGTTATCGTATTCTATGGACAAACCAATGGGCAATTCTGGTCTAACAAAAAAGGGAGTACAGCCTCTACATTCTAGTGGTATAGCGGATATTGTCTGAGAGTAAATCCAATTTGTTGTACCAGTAGTTGTGTCCAATATTTAATTTACCCATTTGAAATAAAAAGGTCTGAGATATAAACAATGCCCTTTAAAATGAAATCTAAATAACACACACTCTTGTTATCAATGAGAATGTTGGCATTATTCCAAATTATATTGTTAGCAACTGTTTGAACTGGTATTGTAATTTCCACCAACTGCACAATAGACTGTGATAGAAAGAAGGTAAAATAACAGGTAGTAGCTCAATTGTATAAGTCATCTGAAGATTACACAACCCCACTTGTCAGATGTGATTATAGTTGGCTATGAATTATATAGTTTGATTGTATATGTATAAAATCGGGTAGAAATATTAAGTTGAAAATCAAAAGCATGTTACTCAAAGTGAACGGGTAGGATATTGCTATTAAATTTGGTAAAATTTGCATCAATTTTAACAAAAATTCACAATTGAGTCAATATTAAATAGTGAAATACATGAACTATTAAAAGAATGGCTGCCACTAGTCTGCTATATTGATTAAAAAAATGATGTGCATATACACCAGTGGTCTCTGTCAATCTATAAAGTTTGAAGTGCACTCATCTCGTAGAAATAATAACATGCCAAAAGGCTGGACTTTACTAGATTTGGACTGCTTTGGCGCCTTGTCAGGTAAGAGTGCAGTAGCCGAAAAGAACTGTTTATTCTTGGCAGGACTACCATAACTGCCAGTAAAATAACCAATCCCTTGCCACAACATGCTTCTATTAATTTTTCACACCAAGGTTCATATGCTTGGAGTCTGATAAAATTCCAACTTTCCAGGAGTATATAGGTTACAAGATATTAACAAAAATTAAATATGCAAATGAGCTCATTAAGTTGAAAGTCAATATTGCATAGCACATATCTTATATTGGCCAAGTAAGTCTATACCAAGTTTGGTCTCATTCGGACAATTAGTTCACAAGATATTGTGAAAAATTCAAAATTAATTAAATGTACAAATCAGCTCGTTAAGTTGAAACCCAATTGCCTAGCATACATCTTATATTGAAAAATCAAGTCTCTACCAAGTATGGTCTGATTTGGACTATTAGTTCACAAGAATTCAAATTAATAATTAAATGAGCTCATTTATTCCTTGAAAAAATAAATCAATGTGCAGTGCCAGTGGTCACTCTGTCTTCACTCAGAAAAATCGGTCCAGGCATGAAATGATGGACACTCCCTAAATACTGGATTTTACAGGATTTTGACATTCAAAATTGCCGCCAGGCAGCCATATTTGATCAAACCAAGAAATAAATCCATGTGAATATGTATGCCTCCTGTGTCTTGTACCTAGTATCATTGAAATCAGTCGAGGCAAACGTCAATGGACAGCCAAAAGCCATGATTAACAATGAAAATGGCTACCAGTCAGCCATATTTTATCATTTCAAAAAAGTAAAACAACGTGAATCTGTATGGGTGGTCTCAACAAAATCGATCAAGCCATCTCCGAGAAATGACGATGGACACACCACAAGGACCAAATTTGACAGAATTTTGGCATTAAAAATGGCCACCATTCTGCCATATTTGATCGAATCAGAAAATAAATTCACATGAACATGTATGGTTGACCACTATGTCTTTGTACCAAGTTCCAAAAAAATTGGTCCAGCATCTCCGGGAAATCACTCTGGACGGACTGACAAAGGCGAAATTACAAGCCCCTTCCCGAACTGACAAAGGCGAAACTACAACCCCCTCCCGGACTTTGTTTGGGTGGGGGCTAATAATTACATCTTAAGATTGAAGTACCACCAAGGGGAAGCAGATAGTATAAGAAAAATTGTTTCCAGGGATAATTAATTTTTGGATTAAGATGCGCTGTTTCTATTTAACTTAAAAATATTTGACCTGGATTCCAGTCATTTTAAAAACAGTAGATTCTCGGAAAAAAATATTACATGAACTATTTTTCAAGAAATGGAAACTGGATGTAGTTTATCATAGACTGCACCTTGTACAGTTCATGTCATCTAAGTGGCTTTAATGAATGTTTTTTTAATTTCAGTCCTTGACTTTAAAGTACGACATCGTCAAATAATCTTTGGTTTGTCCCAGTATATAACATTAGTATGACTTATCTTTCTGTTAATAGTGTATGTACTTAGTATATAAATGACGAGTGTCTGTGGTCAAAATAATCCACTATAACAATACTGTATTTGCTCTATTCTCAGGGTGGACATCCATGCATTTTCATCGCTGGTTAATAGTGTACCACCACAATAACTTGACATTCTGCCAACACACAAATCACATATACAACATATACTTTGGTACAGGATTCATTGCACAACTATGCATGGGGAAAGTATAGTTACCAAGTTACAAGTCTCAGCAGTGATGCATTGTGGGTAATAATAACAACCATACGCCAGTCTGTGCAATTGAAATTGCTTTAGTATTTAATGAGAATTCAGATCAGAATTTAACAACAAAGTTAAATAACAGAAGCAGGTTAGCAGTGACATAAAGCAATAACATTTTTAGTTTCTCAACCAGTAACCATAGTAACCCTAGATTGATATTTACATGTTTACGTATCCATTAGTGTATACTGTAACTAACTGTTGCCACAAATTTGTTTACATACTTTGCTGAATAGCACAATCACTTTTTTCCTACCTGTCTGATAAACTGTTAACTTATTTTTATTTCAACCTCTTACACTAAGTACAAGAATACATGAATGTCAAAATTATGATAAAGATAGCAAATGTCAAAACCAAACTTCGGGCTGCATATATTTGTATAAACCCTGTAAATCAAAACCACAATTTAATTTTATATGTTGAATTAATATTGTAAAACCATTTATTTTCATTGGAATCTAACTTGGCAGGGAAACGATGAGTTACATTATTTTCCCTGGTCACATAAACTAAGATATCAGTAAAAAATGAATGAACTTACAGTAATTTGTTTTTGAGGAAATCATCACAATTCAGCAAAACTGTTCCATTGCATAAAATATGGGAATTTTTCAGGGCAAATGTGCACAAGAAATCACAAAAAATGTTTAACTTTTGGCCCAGAATACATCTCTAATTTTTACTACAGAACAGTTTGGCTAAAAATGACGGTATCCATGGAATGGCTGCTCATTGGGAATCACCAACTTCAGTTATTGTATTAACTTCTCGCACCAGTTCAGAAAATGTTAAATATTTCAAAAGCACAATATTTAATAATGGGATGCAGAAAAAAATATAAAATAACTAACTTCACACATAGTGGCAATATTTGGAAATGAGGACGATTGACTATTAAAAAATAAACTGGAAACACAAGTCATTTGATTTGAGGGAAGTAGTAAAAGTTAATTTCGTATTGTTTTCATAAAAATTAAAATAAGAGATGACACACAAAAAAGAAATGTTTTATGGTAATTTGAACACGTTGGCATCATCCATCGTTTTCATTGGTTAATTATCGATTTGACCTGTCAGGTCAGGTCAAAACATGGCGGATATTCATTTCCATAGCATCGAGCGTATAATCAACAATTGTAAAACGCAGCATGACCGGATTTGCGCTACCACGATCATTTGTTACTAAGCAATGCAGTTGTGTTCGTTGTTATTTGAAACTTCTTTTAGAATATACTTTCGTTACTAATAAAATGAAACAAAATAATTGTATTTGGCGCACAAGGTTCGTTAATGTGATTTTTTTTGGAGAATGATGCGTGGTCTACTTTTTAATCCAACTAGCAAAAAAATGTATACAATTTTAGTTTCTTTCGTTTTGGGATGTCCAACTGCCGGTATTGAAAGTCAACGTAGGTGGATTTTTCAATGAAAATATAAGCCCCTAAAAATATTTAATGATAATTTTTTTGAAAATTTGAACCCCAAATAAAGACCCACTAGCCGTGAAACTGCCCAGGGTGATTTTTCGGATGGGCGAATTTACGGCAGAATCCGGTAATATTGCATTTAGTTGTTGGATCCACAGCCTCTATTTCAGTCATTTCATCCAGTGTTGTATGACATCACATGATGTCATATCTAGTGATTGAATACTCTGGTATTTGTGAATACTAATTCAATGGAATGGTCGTTATAACCTGGTCTTGAGTTGATCCCAATGGTGAAGCAATGTATTGAACACCACTCTGAAAATATAAAAAAATTCCACTCATAGTTATACCTGTTCTGGACCAGTTGGACCTGTTTAAATATGTTTAACACTGCATAAACTAGCAACCTACCAGAGCCAATATACTGTAAAAGGGTTAATTATTCACTGGGTTTTAATTTTGCTTATTTAGCTGACTGAAAATGCGCTAAATTAAAACACAGTGAATATGTAAAATTACGCATAGAACACATTATCTAAATGATAAAACCATGAATTTAAAACCCACTGAATATCCCTGAAATGGTAAATCAGCGAAATTTAAACCCAGTGAAAATTAGTCATTTAACAGTAACCCTGTGTAAACTAGAAACTGGTATAAACTTGTCAAAACAAGCAACTAGTTTAAACTGGTATAATCCTGTATAAACTGATTTAACTAAGTATAAACTAGCAACCTGTTAAAACTGGTCTAAACCAGTATAACCCTGTATAAATTGGCAACCTGTTTAAACCAGTCTAAGCCTGTATAAACTAGCAACCGTTCTGAACCTGTTCAAAGTGGTCTAAACCAGTCTAACTCAGTATAAAATAGCAAACTGTCTAAACCAGTCAAACCCTGTATACACTAGCAACTGATCTAACCCTGTATAAACTTTCAATCTGTCTAAACCAGTCTAACCCTGTATAAACTAGCAACTGTTCTAGCCCTGTATAAACTTTCAATCTGTCTAAACCAGTCTAACCCTGTATACACTAGCAACTGATCTAACCCTGTATAAACCAGTCTAACCCTGTATAAACTAGCAACTGAGCTAACCCTGTATAAACTTTCAATCTGTCTAAACCAGTCTAACCCTGCATACACTAGCAACTGATCTAACCCTGTATAAACTTTCAATCTGTCTAAACCAGTCTAACCCTGTATAAACTAGCAACTGTTCTAGCCCTGTATAAACTTTCAATCTGTCTAAACCAGTCTAACCCTGTATACACTAGCAACTGATCTAACCCTGTATAAACCAGTCTAACCCTGTATAAACTAGCAACAGTTCTAACCCTGTATAAACTTTTAATCTGTCTAAACCAGTCTAACCCTGTATACACTAGCAACCGTTCTAACCATGTATAAACTTTCAATCTGTATAAACCAGTCTAACCCTGTATACACTAGCAACCGTTCTAACCATGTATAAACTTTCAATCTGTCTAAACCAGTCTAACCCTGTATACACTAGCAACCGTTCTAACCATGTATAAACTTTCAATCTGTCTAAACCAGTCTAACCCTGCATACACTAGCAACTGTTCTAACACTGTATAAACTTTCAATCTGTCTAAACCAGTCTAACCCTGCATACACTAGCAACTGTTCTGAACCTGTATAAACTTTCAATCTGTCTAAACCAGTCTAACCCTGTATAAACTAGCAACTGATCTAACCCTGTATAAACTTTCAATCTGTCTAAACCAGTCTAACCCCGTATAAACTAGCAACTGATCTAACTCTGTATAAACTAGTCTAACCCTGTATACACTAGCAACTGATCTAACCCTGTATAAACTTTCAATCTTTCTAAACCAGTCCAAGCCTGTATAAACTAGCAACTGTTCTAACCCTGCATACACTTTTAATCTGTCTAAACCAGTCTACCCCCGTATAAACTAGCAACTGTTCTAACCCTGTATAAACTTTCAATCTGTCTAAACCAGTCTAACCCTGTATAAACTAGCAACTGTTCTAACCCTGTATAAACTTTCAATCTATCTAAACCAGTCTAACCCTGTATAAACTAGCAACTGTTCTAACCCAGTATAAACATTCAACCTGTCTAAACCAGTCTAACCCTGTATACACTAGCAACTGATCTAACCCTGTATAAACTTTCAATCTGTCTAAACCAGTCTAACCCTGTATAAACTAGCAACTGTTCTAACCCTGTATAAACTTTCAATCTGTCTAAACCAGTCTAACCCTGTATAAACTAGCAACTGTTCTAACCCTGTATAAACTTTCAATCTATCTAAACCAGTCTAACCCTGTATAAACTAGCAACTGTTCTAACACTGTATAAACTTTCAATCTATCTAAACCAGTCTAACCCTGTATAAACTAGCAACTGTTCTAACCCTGTATAAACTTTCAATCTGTCTAAACCAGTCTAACCCTGTATAAACTAGCAACTGTTCTAACCCTGTATAAACTTTCTATCTGTCTAAACCAGTCTAACCCTGTATAAACTAGCAACTGTTCTAACCCTGTATAAACTTTCAATCTATCTAAACCAGTCTAACTCTGTATAAACTAGCAACTGATTTAACCCTGTATAAACTTTCAATCTGTCTAAACCAGTCTAACCCTGTATAAACTAGCAACTGTTCTAACCCTGTATAACTTTCAATCTATCTAAACCAGTCTAACCCTGTATAAACTAGCAACTGATCTAACCCTGTATAAACTTTCAATCTGTCTAAACCAGTCTAACCCTGTATAAACTAGCAACTGTTCTAACCCTGTATAAACTTTCAATCTGTCTAAACCAGTCTAACCCTGTATAAACTAGCAACTGTTCTAACCCTGTATAAACTTTCAATCTATCTAAACCAGTCTAACCCTGTATAAACTAGCAACTGTTCTAACCCTGTATAAACTTTCAATCTGTCTAAACCAGTCTAACCCTGTATAAACTAGCAACTGTTCTAACCCTGTATAAACTTTCAATCTATCTAAACCAGTCTAACCCTGTATAAACTAGCAACTGTTCTAACCCTGTATAAACTTTCAACCTGTCTAAACCAGTCTAACCCTGTATAAACTAGCAACTGATCTAACCCTGTATACACTTTTAATCTGTCTAAACCAGTCTAACCCAGTATAAACTAGCAACTGTTCTAACCCTGTATAAACTTTCAATCTATCTAAACCAGTCTAACCCTGTATAAACTAGCAACTGTTCTAACCCAGTATAAACATTCAACCTGTCTAAACCAGTCTAACTCTGTATACACTAGCAACTGATCTAACCCTGTATAAACTTTCAATCTGTCTAAACCAGTCTAACCCTGTATAAACTAGCAACTGTTCTAACCCTGTATAAACTTTCAATCTGTCTAAACCAGTCTAACCCTGTATAAACTAGCAACTGTTCTAACCCTGTATAAACTTTCAATCTGTCTAAACCAGTCTAACCCTGTATAAACTAGCAACTGTTCTAACCCTGTATAAACTTTCAATCTATCTAAACCAGTCTAACCCTGTATAAACTAGCAACTGTTCTAACCCTGTATAAACTTTCAATCTGTCTAAACCAGTCTAACCCTGTATAAACTAGCAACTGTTCTAACCCTGTATAAACTTTCAATCTGTCTAAACCAGTCTAACCCTGTATAAACTAGCAACTGTTCTAACCCTGTATAAACTTTCAATCTATCTAAACCAGTCTAACCCTGTATAAACTAGCAACTGATTTAACCCTGTATAAACTTTCAATCTGTCTAAACCAGTCTAACCCTGTATAAACTAGCAACTGTTCTAACCCTGTATAACTTTCAATCTATCTAAACCAGTCTAACCCTGTATAAACTAGCAACTGATCTAACCCTGTATAAACTTTCAATCTGTCTAAACCAGTCTAACCCTGTATAAACTAGCAACTGTTCTAACCCTGTATAAACTTTCAATCTGTCTAAACCAGTCTAACCCTGTATAAACTAGCAACTGTTGTAACCCTGTATAAACTTTCAATCTATCTAAACCAGTCTAACCCTGTATAAACTAGCAACTGTTCTAACCCTGTATAAACTTTCAACCTGTCTAAACCAGTCTAACCCTGTATAAACTAGCAACTGATCTAACCCTGTATACACTTTTAATCTGTCTAAACCAGTCTAACCCTGTATAAACTAGCAACTGTTCTAATCCTGTATAAACTTTTAATCTGTCTAAACCAGTCTAACCCTGTATAAACTAGCAACTGATCTAACCCTGTATAAACTTTCAATCTATCTAAACCAGTCTAACCCTGTATAAACTAGCAACCGTTCTGACCCTGTATAAACTTTCAATCTGTCTAAACCAGTCTAACCCTGTATACAGTAGCAACTGATCTAACCCTGTATAAACTTTCAATCTGTCTAAACCAGTCTAACCCTGTATACACTAGCAACCATTCTAACCCTGTATAAACTTTCAATCTGTCTAAACCAGTCTAACCCTGTATACACTAGCAACCATTCTAACCCTGTATAAACTTTCAATCTGTCTAAACCAGTCTAACCCTGTATAAACTAGCAACTGTTCTAACCCTGTATAAACTTTCAATCTATCTAAACCAGTCTAACCCTGTATACACTAGCAACTGACAACCTGTATAAACTTTTAATCTGTCTAAACCAGTCCAAGCCTGTATACACTAGCAACTGATCTAACCCTGTATAAACTTTCAATCTGTCTAAACCAGTCTAACCCTGTATACACTAGCAACTGATCTAACCCTGTATAAACTTTCAATCTGTCTAACCCTGTATTAACTAGCAACTGTTCTAATCCTGTATAAACTTTTAATCTGTCTAAACCAGTCTAACCCTGTATAAACTAGCAACTGATCTAACCCTGTATAAACTTTCAATCTATCTAAACCAGTCTAACCCTGTATAAACTAGCAACTGATCTAACCCTGTACACACTTTTAATCTGTCTAAACCTGTATAAACTAGCAACTGTTCTAACCCTGTATAAACTTTCAATCTATCTAAACCAGTCTAACCCTGTATAAACTAGCAACCGTTCTGACCCTGTATAAACTTTCAATCTGTCTAAACCAGTCTAACCCTGTATAAACTTTCAATCTGTCTAAACCAGTCTAACCCTGTATACACTAGCAACCATTCTAACCCTGTATAAACTTTCAATCTGTCTAAACCAGTCTAACCCTGTATACACTAGCAACCATTCTAACCCTGTATAAACTTTCAATCTGTCTAAACCAGTCTAACCCTGTATACACTAGCAACCATTCTAACCCTGTATAAACTTTCAATCTGTCTAAACCAGTCTAACCCTGCATACACTAGCAACTGATCTAACCCTGTATACACTTTTAATCTGTCTAACCCTGTATACACTAGCAACTGATCTAACCCTGTATAAACTTTCAATCTGTCTAAACCAGTCTAACCCTTATACAGTAGCAACTGATCTAACCCTGTATAAACTTTCAATCTGTCTAAACCAGTCTAACCCTGTATAAACTTTCAATCTGTCTACACCAGTCTAACCCTGTATGAACTTTCAATCTGTCTAAACCAGTCTAACCCTGTATACACTAGCAACTGATCTAACCCTGTATAAACTTTCAATCTGTCTAAACCAGTCTAACCCTGTATACAGTAGCAACTGATCTAACCCTGTATAAACTTTCAATCTGTCTAAACCAGTCTAACCTTGTATACAGTAGCAACTGATCTAACCTTGTATAAACTGGCAAACTGTTTAAACTAGTCTAACCCTTTTATAAACTAGCAACCGTTCTGAGCCTGTTCAAACTGGTCTAAACCTGTCTAACCCTTTATAAACCAGTCTAACCCTCTATAAACTGGCAAACTGCCAACCTGTTTAAACCAGTCTAACCCTTTTATAAACTAGCAACCGTTCTGAGCCTGTTCAAACTGGTCTAAACCTGTCTAACACTTTATAAACCAGTCTAACCCTCTATAAACTGGCAAACTGACAACTTGTTTTAACAAGACTAACCTCCTATAGACAAGCAAACTGTCTAAACCAGTCTAACCCTGTATAAATTAGCAACCGTTCTGAACCTGTTTAAACTGGTCCAAACCAGTCTAACCCTTTATAAGCCAGTCTAACCCTCTATAAACTGGCAAACTGACAACCTGTTTTAACAAGACTAACCTCCTATAAACTAGCAAACTGTCTAAACCAGTCTAATTCTGTATGAACTAGAAAACCGTTCTGAACCTGTTCAAACGGGTCTAAGCCTGTTCAAACCAGTCTTACCTCATATAAACAAGCAAGTTGTCTTAACCAGTCTAATCCTTATAAACTAGCAATCGTTCTGAACCTGTTCAAACTGGCCTAAACCTGTTTAAACAGGTCTAACCCTTTTATAAACTAGCAACCGTTCTGAACCTGTTCAAACTGGTCTAAACCAGTCTAACTCTGTATAAACTAGCAACCGTTCTGAACCTGTTCAAACTGGTCTAAACCTGTTCAAACCAGTCTAACCTCATGTAAACAAGCAAGTTGTCTAAACCAGTCTAATTCTTATAAACTAGCAATTGTTCTGAAGCTGTTCAAAATGGTCTAAACCTGTTTAAACCGGTCTAACCCTTTTATAAACTAGCAACCATTCTAACCCTGTATAAACTTTCAATCTGTCTAAACCAGTCTAACCCTGTATAAACTAGCAAACTGTCTAAACCAGTCTAATTCTGTATGAACTAGCAAACTGTCTAAACCAGTGTAACCCTGTAAAAACTAGCAACCGTTCTGAACCTGTTCAAACTGGTCTAAACCTGTTCAAACCAGTCTAACCTCATGTAAACAAGCAAGTTGTCTAAACCAGTCTAATTCTTATAAACTAGCAATTGTTCTGAAGCTGCTCAAAATGGTTTAAACCAGTCTAACTCTGTATAAACTAGCAAACTGTCTGAACCAGTCTACCCCTGTATAAACTTTCAATCTGTCTAAACCAGTCTAACTCTGTATAAACTAGCAACCATTCTGAATCTGTTCAAAGTGGTCTAACTCTGTATAAACTAGCAAACTGTCTAAACCAGTATAATTCTGTATGAACTAGCAAACTGTCTAAACCAGTGTAACCCTGTAAAAACTAGCAACCGTTCTGAACCTGTTCAAACTGGTCTAAACCTGTTCAAACCAGTCTAACCTCATGTAAACAAGCAAGTTGTCTAAAATTGTCTAATTCTTATAAACTAGCAATTGTTCTGAAGCTGTTCAAAATGGTCTAAACCTGTTTAAACCGGTCTAACCCTTTTATAAACTAGCAACCATTCTAACCCTGTATAAACTTTCAATTTGTCTAAACCAGTCTAACCCTGCATACACTAGCAACTGATCTAACCCAGTATAAACTTTCAATCTGTCTAAACCAGTCTAACCCTCTATACAGTAGCAACTGTTCTAAACCTGTTCAAACTGTCTAACCCTGTATAAACTAGCAAACTGTCTAAACCAGTCTAATTCTGTATGAACTAGCAAACTGTCTAAACCAGTCTAACCCTGTAAAAACTAGCAACCGTTCTGAACCTGTTCAAACTGGTCTAAACCTGTTCAAACCAGTCTAACCTAATGTAAACAAGCAAGTTGTCTAAACCAGTCTAAACCATTATAAACTAGCAATCATTCTGAACCTGTTCAAACTGGTCTAAACCTGTTTAAACCAGTCTGACTCTGTGTAAACTAGCAAACTGTCTAAACCAGTCTAACCCTGTAAAAACTAGCAACCGTTCTGAACCTGTTCAAACTGGTCTAAACCAGTCTAACCCTCTATAAACTGGCAAACTGACAACCTGTTTTAACAAGACTAACCTCCTATAAACAAGCACACTGTCTAAACCAGTCTAACCCTGTAGAAACTAGCAACCGTTCTGAGCCTGTTCACACTGGTCTAAACCAGTCTAACTCTGTATAAACAAGTCATTGTCAATGTCGGCCATTTCAAACCTGATCCAAAAAAAAAATGATGTGCATCAAGGTCGTATTATGTTTAATGTATGTACCAAATTTGAACAAAATCCGTCCATGCATAACTGAGATCCGGGTCCGGAATGGTGAAAATGTGCGATTTTGATGCATTTTCGGCCTTAAAATGGGCGCTATTCGGCTATCGTTAATCGGATCATGAAAAAAATGCATGTGCATATGTCTCATATAATGTGCAATGTATGAGTGAAGTTTGAACTTAATCGGTCCATGCATGTTCGAGATACAGGTGATCACAGACACACGCACGGACGCACACAGGGCAAAACATAAGTCCCCGTTTTCAGACTACGTCCGAACGGGGACTAACTAGCAAACTGTCTAAACCAGTCTAATTATGTATGAACTAGCAAACTGTCTAAACCAGTCTGACCCTGTAAAAACCAGCAACCGTTCTGAACCTGTTCAAACTGGTCTAAACCAGTCTAACTCTGTATAAACTAGCAAACAGTCTAACCCTGTAAAAACTAGCAACCGTTCTGAACCAGTTCAAACGGGTCTAAGCTTGTTCAAACCAGTCTTACCTCATATAGACAAGCATGTTGTCTAAACCCGTCTAATCCTTATAAACTAGCAATCGTTCTGAACCTGTTCAAACTGGCCTAAACCTGTTTAAACCGCTCTAACCCTTTTATAAACTAGCAACCGTTCTGGACCTGTTGAAACTGGTCTAAACCAGTCTAACTCTGTATAAACTGGCAAACTGACAACCTGTTTAAACCAGTCTAACCTCCTATAAACTAGCAACCATTCTAACCCTGTATAAACTTTCAATCTGTCTAAACCAGCCTAACCATGTATACACTAGCAACTGTTCTAACCCTGTATAAACTTTCAATCTGCCTAAACCAGTCTAACCCTGTATGAACTAGCAACTGATTTAACCCTATATAAACTTTCAATCTGTCTAGACCAGTCTAACCCTGTATAAACTAGCAATCTATCTAAACCAGTCTAACCTGTATAAACTAGCAACTGATCTAACCGTGTGTAAACTTTCAACCTGTCTAAACCAGTCTAACCTATATAAACTAGCAACTGATCTAACCTGTATAAACTTTCAATCTGTCTAGACCAGTCTAATCCTGTATAAACTGGCAACTGACAACCTGTTTAAACCAGTCTAACCTCCTAAAAACTAGCAACCAGTCTAACTCTGTATCAACGAGAACCACATTCATTAAAACAAAATGGCCACCAGTCGGCCATTTTGAATCTTATCTGAAAAACAAAATTATTTGCATCAAGGTCCCATAATGTCTAATGTATATACCAAGTTTGAACAAAATCCATCTGTAAACTGCCGAGAAATGCTTGATTTTGATGATTTTTTAGCACAAAAATGGCCGCCATTTGACCATCTTTAATCAGATCGTAAAACAAAATGATGTGCATCAAGGACCTATAATGTCTAATGTATATACCAAGTTTACACAAAATCCATCTGTTAATGGCTGAGAAATGCTTGTTTTTGATGATTTTTAGCACAAAAATGGCCGCTATTCGGCCATCTTGAATCAGATCGTGAAGCAAATTGACGTGCATATGTATACTATCATGTATGATGTATGTGTGAAGTTTGATTGTGATTGGTCCAGGCATTTCTAAAATACAGGTCTAAACTAGCAAACAGTCTAACCCTGTAAAAACTAGCAACCATTCTGAACCAGTTCAAACGGGTCTAAGCCTGTTCAAACCAGTCTTACCTCATATAAACAAGCAAGTTGTCTAAACCCGTCTAATCCTTATAAACTAGCAATCGTTCTGAACCTGTTCAAACTGGCCTAAACCTGTTTAAACCGCTCTAACCCTTTTATAAACTAGCAACCGTTCTGGACCTGTTGAAACTGGTCTAAACCAGTCTAACTCTGTATAAACTGGCAAACTGACAACCTGTTTAAACCAGTCTAACCTCCTATAAACTAGCAACCATTCTAACCCTGTATAAACTTTCAATCTGTCTAAACCAGCCTAACCATGTATACACTAGCAACTGTTCTAACCCTGTATAAACTTTCAATCTGCCTAAACCAGTCTAACCCTGTATGAACTAGCAACTGATTTAACCCTATATAAACTTTCAATCTGTCTAGACCAGTCTAACCCTGTATAAACTAGCAATCTATCTAAACCAGTCTAACCTGTATAAACTAGCAATTGATCTAACCGTGTGTAAACTTTCAACCTGTCTAAACCAGTCTAACCTGTATAAACTAGCAACTGATCTAACCTGTATAAACTTTCAATCTGTCTAGACCAGTCTAACCCTGTATACAGTAGCAACTGATTTAACCCTATATAAACTTTCAATCTGTCTAGACCAGTCTAACCCTGTATAAACTAGCAATCTATCTAAACCAGTCTAACCTGTATAAACTAGCAACTGATCTAACCGTGTGTAAACTTTCAACCTGTCTAAACCAGTCTAACCTGTATAAACTAGCAACTGATCTAACCTGTATAAACTTTCAATCTGTCTAAACCAGTCTAATCCTGTATAAACTGGCAAACTGACAACCTGTTTAAACCAGTCTAACCTCCTATAAACTAGCAACCAGTCTAACTATGTATAAACGAGAACAACATTCATTAAAACAAAATGGCCACCAGTCGGCCATTTTGAAACTTATCTGAAAAACAAAATTATTTGCATCAAGGTCCCATAATGTCTGATGTATATACCAAGTTTGAACAAAATCCATCTGTAAACTGCTGAGTAATGCTTGATTTTGATGATTTTTTAGCACAAAAATGGCCGCCATTCGACCATCTTTAATCAGATCGTAAAACAAAATGATGTGCATCAAGGACCTATAATGTCTAATGTATATACCAAGTTTACACAAAATCCATCTGTTAATGGCTGAGAAATGCTTGTTTTTGATGATTTTTAGCACAAAAATGGCCGCTATTCGGCCATCTTGAATCAGATCGTGAAGCAAATTGACGTGCATATGTATACTATCATGTATGATGTATGTGTGAAGTTTGATTGTGATTGGTCCAGGCATTTCTAAAATACAGGTCTAAACTAGCAAACAGTCTAACCCTGTAAAAACTAGCAACCATTCTGAACCAGTTCAAACGGGTCTAAGCCTGTTCAAACCAGTCTTACCTCATATAAACAAGCAAGTTGTCTAAACCCGTCTAATCCTTATAAACTAGCAATCGTTCTGAACCTGTTCAAACTGGCCTAAACCTGTTTAAACCGCTCTAACCCTTTTATAAACTAGCAACCGTTCTGGACCTGTTGAAACTGGTCTAAACCAGTCTAACTCTGTATAAACTGGCAAACTGACAACCTGTTTAAACCAGTCTAACCTCCTATAAACTAGCAACCATTCTAACCCTGTATAAACTTTCAATCTGTCTAAACCAGCCTAACCATGTATACACTAGCAACTGTTCTAACCCTGTATAAACTTTCAATCTGCCTAAACCAGTCTAACCCTGTATGAACTAGCAACTGATTTAACCATATATAAACTTTCAATCTGTCTAGACCAGTCTAACCCTGTATAAACTAGCAATCTATCTAAACCAGTCTAACCTGTATAAACTAGCAATTGATCTAACCGTGTGTAAACTTTCAACCTGTCTAAACCAGTCTAACCTGTATAAACTAGCAACTGATCTAACCTGTATAAACTTTCAATCTGTCTAGACCAGTCTAACCCTGTATACAGTAGCAACTGATTTAACCCTATATAAACTTTCAATCTGTCTAGACCAGTCTAACCCTGTATAAACTAGCAATCTATCTAAACCAGTCTAACCTGTATAAACTAGCAACTGATCTAACCGTGTGTAAACTTTCAACCTGTCTAAACCAGTCTAACCTGTATAAACTAGCAACTGATCTAACCTGTATAAACTTTCAATCTGTCTAAACCAGTCTAATCCTGTATAAACTGGCAAACTGACAACCTGTTTAAACCAGTCTAACCTCCTATAAACTAGCAACCAGTCTAACTATGTATAAACGAGAACAACATTCATTAAAACAAAATGGCCACCAGTCGGCCATTTTGAAACTTATCTGAAAAACAAAATTATTTGCATCAAGGTCCCATAATGTCTGATGTATATACCAAGTTTGAACAAAATCCATCTGTAAACTGCTGAGTAATGCTTGATTTTGATGATTTTTTAGCACAAAAATGGCCGCCATTCGACCATCTTTAATCAGATCGTAAAACAAAATGATGTGCATCAAGGACCTATAATGTCTAATGTATATACCAAGTTTACACAAAATCCATCTGTTAATGGCTGAGAAATGCTTGTTTTTGATGATTTTTAGCACAAAAATGGCCGCTATTCGGCCATCTTGAATCAGATCGTGAAACAAATTGATGTGCATATGTATACTATCATGTATGATGTATGTGTGAAGTTTGATTGTGATTGGTCCAGGCATTTCTAAAATACAGGTCCGGACGCACGCACAGACGCACGCACGCACGCACGCACGCACACACCCACTCACACACGGAGGTCAAAACATAAGTCCCCGTTTTCGGACTGCGTCCGAACGGGGACTAACTAGCAAACTGTTTAAACCAGACTGACCCTGTATAAACTACCAAACTGTTTAAACCAGTCTAACCCTGTATAAACTGGCAAACTGGCAAACTGACAACATGTTTAAACCAGTCTAACCTCAAATAAACTAGCAAACTGTCTAAACCAGTCTAACCATGTATACACTAGCAACTAATCTAACCCTGTCTAAACCAGTCTAACCCTGTATACACTAGCAACCATTCTAACCCTGTATAAACTTTCAATCTGTCTAAACCAGTCTAACCCTGTATACACGAGCAACTGATCTAACCCTGTATAAACTTTCAATCTGTCCAGGCATTTCTAAAATACAGGTCCGGACGCACGCACAGACGCACGCACGCACGCACGCACACACCCACCCACACACGGAGGTCAAAACATAAGTCCCCGTTTTCGGACTGCGTCCGAACGGGGACTAACTAGCAAACTGTTTAAACCAGACTGACCCTGTATAAACTACCAAACTGTTTAAACCAGTCTAACCCTGTATAAACTGGCAAACTGGCAAACTGACAACATGTTTAAACCAGTCTAACCTCAAATAAACTAGCAAACTGTCTAAACCAGTCTAACCATGTATACACTAGCAACTAATCTAACCCTGTCTAAACCAGTCTAACCCTGTATACACTAGCAACCATTCTAACCCTGTATAAACTTTCAATCTGTCTAAACCAGTCTAACCCTGTATACACGAGCAACTGATCTAACCCTGTATAAACTTTCAATCTGTCTAGACCAGTCTAACCCTGTATAAACTAGCAATATGTATAAACCAGTCTAACCCTGTATACACAAGCCACTGATCTAACCCTGTATAAACTTTCAATCTGTCTAAACCAGTCTAACCCTGTATACACTAGCAACTGATCTAACCCTGTAAAAACTTTTAATCTGTCTAAACCAGTCTAATTCTGCATAAACTGGCAAACTGACAACCTGTTTGAACCTCCTATAAACTAGCAACCATTCTAACTCTGTATAAACTAGCAAACTGTCTAAACCAGTCCAACCCTTATAAACTAGCAATTGATCAAACCCTGTATAAATTTTCAATCTGTCTAAACTAGTCTGACCCTGTATAAACTACCAAACTGACATGTTTAAACCAGTCTAACCTCGAATAAACTAGCAAACTGTCTAAACCAGTCTAACCCTGTATACACTAGCAACTGATCTAACCCTGTATGGACTTTCAATCTGTCTAAACCAGTATAATCCTGTATAAACAAGCAAACTGTATAAACTAGTCTAACCCTGTATATACTAGCAACTGATCTAATCGTGTATAAACTTTCAATCTGTCTAAACCAGTCTAACCCTGTATACACTAGCAACTGTTCTAACCCTGTATAAACTTTCAATTTGTCTAGACCAGTCTAACCCTGTATGAACTAGCAAACTGTCTAAATCAGTCTTACCCTGAATACACTAGCAACTAATCTAACCCTATATAAACCATTTTAACCCTGTATACACTAGCAACAGTTCTAACCCTGTATAAAATTTCAATCTGTCTAAACCAGTCTAACCATGTATACACTAGCAACTGTTCTAACCCTGTATAAACTTTCAATCTGTCTAAACCAGTCTAACCCTGTATGAACTAGCAATTGATTTAACTCTATATAAACTTTCAATTTGTCTAGACCAGCCTAACCCTGTATAAACTTTCAATCTGTCTTAACCAGTCTAACCCTGTATACACTAGCAACTGACCTAACCCTGTGTAAACTTTCAATCTGTCTAGACCAGTCTAACCCTGTATACAGTAGCAAGTGATCTAACCCTGTAAAAACTTTTAATCTGTCTAAACCAGTCTAATCCTGTATAAACAAGCAAACTGTCTAAACCAGTCTAACCCTGTATACACTAGCAACTGATCTAATCCTGTATAAACTTTCAATCTGTCTAAACCAGTTTAACCCTGTATACAGTAGCAACTGATCTATCCCTGTAAAAACGTTTAATCTGTATAAACCAGTCTAATCCTGTATAAACTGACAACCTGTTTAAACCAGTCTAACCTCCTATAAACTAGCAACTATTCTAACCAGGGTTCTCCCCAGAAAAAATGCATAGCGCCGAGGCTAATTTGCATAATAATTTGCATATCATTTACATATCTTTCCTTCATTGATTAACAGAACTTTTTTACAATTATGAATATTAGTAAGCTCAGTAACAGGGCAAATATTTTTTTTAATGGAATCAACGCATTATGTTTCACAATTTAGAAGAGTTTGAAACATTCTCGAAATACAAATGCTACAGACTAAAAACAAACACAAATACATTATTGTTGCAATTTAATTGTTTTGTAAAACGTTGAAGGAAACGCATTCAAAACGTTAAGCCAGATTTATGTTCACGAATCTCATAATTTTATTCACTCCAAAAACATTCTCCTTCAAAAAATCGATCACGTAATTAATTGACGTATTGTTGTAATTTATTATTCGTACCATCAACTTCTAAAACGTTTACAATTACAGTAATGAGCGAACAAATAAAGCTTCAAAACGATCATCAAAGTTACGACGTGACATAACTTACTTGGCCATGTTATACACCAGTTATAGCAATAATTCCTCAACAAATTTTACTTCTTTTTTTTTTTTATATGAAATGCAAGTAAAATCCGACTTATTTTTATCGGGAGCGATTATTTTTGATCACTTGATCGCTTCGGTAAAAAAAAACAGACCCGCCATGATGTTTGTGAAACATTAGCATGTGTCCTTTGACCCGATGGGTCAAGAATTCCATTAACCAATCAAAATGCCGCATGGTAATGCCGGTAGAACCCAAAGTTTTACGAATGGTAGTGATCATAAAAATTACATTGTGGAAGTAAAGCGATGTCGTAGCACGATGTCTTGGCATCGATTTCAATTGAAAACTGCATGACAGCTTTCGAAAGAGGTGATTTGCAATTTTTAAAAGGTAAATTAGGTCTTGAAAGAAGAGTTTTTACATGATTCGCAATGATAACAGTTCAAATGTATTTTACCAAATCACGCAATAAACACGTTGTTTTTTCTTG
This sequence comes from Saccoglossus kowalevskii, assembly GCF_978046115.1. Taxonomy (NCBI): domain Eukaryota; kingdom Metazoa; phylum Hemichordata; class Enteropneusta; family Harrimaniidae; genus Saccoglossus; species Saccoglossus kowalevskii. Next base: position 30,960,772 of record NC_140660.1, read on the forward strand.
AGTAGCGTGAACTGATCGTGAACTCCAATTTGACCATGTTATATCGAGGTGGAATTGATTTTGAAATAATTTTAGCTTTCAATCTAAAGACTGTGTCTATCGCAGAAAGTATTTACTTACAAACAAAGAGGTGCTAATTCCACAAATTTGACTAGCCGCTACGTATCGTGCGACTAGGTCTATTGTTTATAAATTATAACCCACGACTGGCAGGATGCATGTCGGTCGGTACGTAATTATACCAACAATCAGACAATAGTCCTTGTCGGAAGCATTTCCGTGGTGGTCACTAATTTTGAGTGACGGTCGGGGCCGACCGGCGTGGCGAACAAAGCTTTTTCACATCTGATATTGGCATGTCAAATATGAAATCAAGCGCCGAGGTGGGAACACATAGCGCCGAGGTCCCAAGTGAAGCGCCGAGATTCACAGGTATAGCGCCGCGGCGCTAAAAAGCCCTGGGGAGAACCCTGCTAACTCTGTATAAACCAGTCTAACTCTGTATAAACTGGCAAACTGACAACATGTTTAAACCAGTCTAACCTCAAATAAACTAGCAAACTGTCTAAACCAGTCTAACCCTGTATACACTAGCAACTAATCTAACCCTGTATAAACCATTCTAACCCTGTATACACTAGCAACAGTTCTAACCCTGTATAAACTTTCAATCTGTCTAAACCAGTCTAACCCTGTATACACTAGCAACTGATCTAACCCTGTATAAACTTTCAATCTGTCCAAACCAGTCTAACCCTAGTATACACTAGCAACTGATCTAACCCTGTATAAACTAGCAACAGTTCTAGCCCTGTATAAACTTTCAATCTGTCTAAACCAGTCTAACCCTGTATACACTAGCAACTAATCTAACCCTGTATAAACCATTCTAACCCTGTATACACTAGCAACAGTTCTAACCCTGTATAAACTTTCAATCTGTCTAAACCAGTCTAACCCTGTATACACTAGCAACTGATCTAACCCTGTATAAACTTTCAATCTGTCCAAAGCAGTCTAACCCTAGTATACACTAGCAACTGATCTAACCCTGTATAAACTAGCAATCTGTCTAAACCAGTCTAACCCTGTATACACTAGCAACTGATCTAACCCTGTATAAACTTTCAATCTATCTAGACCAGTCTAACCCTTTATAAACTAGCAATCTGTCTAAACCAGTATAATCCTGTATACATTAGCAACTGATCTAACCCTGTATAAACTTTCAATCTGTCTAAACCAGTCTAACCCTGTATACACTAGCAACTGATCTAACCCTGTATAAACTTTCAATCTGTCTAATCCTGTATAAACTGTCAACCTGTTTAAACCAGTTTAATCTTGTATAAACAAGCAAACTGTCTAAACCAGTCTAACCCTGTATATACTAGCAACTGATCTAATCCTGTATGAACTTTCAATCTGTCTAAACCAGTCTAACCCTGTATACACTAGCAACTGATCTAACCCTGTATAAACTTTCAATCTGTCTAAACCAGTCTAACCCTGTATACAGTAGCAACTGATCTAACCCTGTATAAACTTTCAATCTGTCTACACCAGTCTAACCCTGTATAAACTAGCAATCTGTCTACACCAGTCTAACCCTGTATAAACTAGCAACTGATCTAACCTTGTGTAAACTTTCAACCTGTCTAAACCAGTCTAACCCTGTATACAGTAGCAACTGATATAACCCTGTATAAACTTTCAATCTGTCTAAACCAGTCTAACCCTGTATACACTAGCAACTGATCTAATCCTGTATGAACTTTCAATCTGTCTAAACCAGTCTAACCCTGTATACACTAGCAACTGGATCTAACCCTGTATAAACTTTCAACCTGTCTAAACCAGTCTAACCCTGTATACAGTAGCAACTGATCTAACCCTGTATAAACTTTCAATCTGTCTAAACCAGTCTAACCCTGTATACAGTAGCAACTGATCTAACCCTGTATAAACTTTCAATCTGTCTACACCAGTCTAACCCTGTATAAACTTTCAATCTGTCTAAACCAGTCTAACCTGTATAAACTAGCAACTGATCTAACCTTGTGTAAACTTTCAACCTGTCTAAACCAGTATAACCTGTATAAACTGCCAACCTGTCCAAACTGATCTAAAACCTTGAATACAAACATTTCCTGCGTAGTATTGGTAGACATATCAAAGACTCACCTGATACGCTCTGTCAATATTATCACAGAATGGCAAGAATGCATCAGAAGTTAGTGCTACACCTTTCAGTTTTGATAACCACTGCTCACGCTCGGACTGCAGTAAGAATAACAAAGCAATAATTGATAAATTTGAAAATTGATTTCAAAATACTGTATTCAATACAAACAATGAATTCAGAATATGTAAATAACCACAATGTATTCTGAAGAAGATGAGTGAACTCTCCAGAAGTGAAATCTCTTTGAGTAAATTGACGTGACCTTGTCATGCATTGGAGACAAAGTATTTTTCAAACATCTTTATTCACCATTCCAATCTAATCCCTGATAGAGTAGAGGTTATAGGTACTTGCTACATTTACACGGCAGCATTCTATCAGAGCCGAACTACTGCTCTTCCCACCGAATAACGGGAAATTATCTCCAATGCATTTACACAGTCGAGGGTGCCAAACGAAAGCAGACATCTGTCAGAGTTCAATTCAGTTTGACCAGAGCCGCAGGGAAAAGTGCCCTCAAATACTTAATATGAAAACAACATGGCTGAAAATGATTTTGGTGTCATGCTTGTGATGTTTCTTTATATGACATGATGCTGTTAAGCTAGGAGAAAAAATAAAAACAGTAATCAGTCTGAGACAATGCACTGGTGTTATGATTTAGGTATCTTGAATACGCTAAAATACGCTGAATGTGTAACAGTCTATTCACTTAAGTTATTGTCATGCAAAATTACCATCTTGTAATTGTTTAACTGTTAAGATATGTGTAACAATTGTCAACTTAAACCTAGTAGGAACACGTCGCCGTACCATGACTGCCTTCTACGATTTTTATCTTTGGTGTCTTTAAACAATTTTCATTGGATTTGTTCAGTTGTTCTTTCAAGTTTTTGTCGCATAACTTTGTACCCCATTATATTCTGTTCCTCCATGAGCTATCAATCTATTGCAGTATTTCTTCACTCTGCCAAATAGATATTAGGGCCAGTTACCTCTTTGTCAAGCCAAAAATTACGTAAAATTACAAATGACGTCATAATTGAAGTGGGAGTTTACTTGAAGATGACGATTGAGGGCATGATTTCGGCTCCGATAGTAGGGTGTATACATGTATACACGGTCGGAGCCATGTCAGGGCTCAACCCTATCAGAGTTCAATCCCAAGGGTTTATTGGAGCTGAATGGGCTCCGATAAAATGCAGTTGTGTAAATGTAGCAACTGTCTCTCAATAACAAAGTCATTGTTCAAACCCTGCTTGGCCAAATTTTCAGTTATTGCCAAAGAACTCTAATTTATTTCTAAAGTTCCAAACCTTGACAATTGACCAAGCACTACACTTCAGAAATGCTTGATATTTAAAATTATGTACTTTACTTCATATGCACAAATCAAAACTGTTAGTGAGGCTGATTAAAAAAATCAACAAATATAAATGGTATAAATGCAGTTAGTACCTGTGTTAACTGTTCAGGTGGTTTCTCTAGCATACTCTCCCATGCAGATGTCTCCATGTCCTACAAAAAAAATAATTATTAAAATATTCAAGAAATCATAAAGAGAAGTCATAATTATATTTATGTTAATTTCTAAATTACATTACAGTATTTAAGTGAATATACAGAGTGGTTTATTTTTGATTGACATTTATCTTGAACTGTTTAAGTTTGTTTTTTCCCTGACATTTATTTAATAGTAAAGCTTTGTTCAAGTTAAGGGGTTAGCATACGTTCGCTGGTTCAATTTTTTGGCCTCAATTTACAGATTGAAACATATATTTTACCCATACATATACCATAATAAAGATCTTGTTTCAAACTTTGGAAATATGGCAATTTTTTTAAATTATGCAAATACAAAGTCACATGATCACAAGAATATGCAAAAATGGAGTAAAACGGTTAATGACGCAATTAATAATTAATTTGCAGCACGACTGAATATATTTTTTTATGTAAATATTATAGAGGGGTGCTTCATGTACAATGTTCTTCGTTTTTTTTGCAACTATAATTTGTTTTAATGTAGCCTTATTTCAAATGTTTGGATGTTAATACCTGAGTAAAAACAACATGTCTCTATATACCATACTCGACCGCGTTAGCGCCCAGGGGCCTCAACTTAGAAAATCACGATTTTGTAGGGGTGGGCGCTTACCCGAGCACGCCCTTCGAAAAAGAGTGCAAATGAAAATTTTGATTCATCAAGTGACAGATTACGTCTTTGAGGGAAAATCAAATTACTAAATTAATTTGCGTCGTCATTGATTTTCACAATGAAGAAACAGAAATGATCACAAAAAATATGCACATTTTATTACAATATTAATTACGTACCACCATAATTTACGGAATTCAAAACATTTGAGTCTGTTGGAACACAGTCAAAGTCAAAATTGTCATATTATTTCCACTGACGAAGTTGTTGGATCGTACGCAAACTCTCGATGAAAATCACTTTCCGCCATGATGCAATTGCAGATTTGACCTACAGCAGCGTCGTTTGACCTAATGGGTCAAAGTTGGTTATTAACTAATCAGAATGCTGTGTTGTACTGACGCAATTCTTCGGAATTTCCCGAAGACTTTCCGGTAACGCAATGCCGAAGTGAATTATCGATGTCGAAGTACGATCTGTTGGAATTGATTTCAGCGAATAAACGACATGGTTTTTCCAAAAAACTAGTAACTAGCCATTTTTGAGAGGTAAACTGAATATGGCATGAAATATTTATCGCATTTTACTTGTATTAACAGGTCATTGTCGAAGCGTAGTTTACGCACGGTTACCGTGTTCTACGCATTCACAACATGTTCACAGCGATCGATGTCCACGCTGTATCATACAAAAACGATTACCAAGATTCGTTACGCAAGACCAAGTTTTAAATTAGTTGCATTTTGAAGGGGGGGCGCTTTACCGAATGACACCCCAAATATAAAAATTGCCCGAAAGTAGGGGGTGGGCGCTTGCCCGGGCATGGGCGCTAACGCGGTCGAGTACGGTACATTTACATTGCCTAGTATACCCACCCATGTGAAGTATACCCACACATGCCATTTATATACCCATATTTATATACATTTACATTGCCTAGTATACCCACCCATGTGAAGTATACCCACACATGCCATTTATATACCCATATTTATATACATTTACATTGCTTAGTATACCCACCCATGTGAAGTATACCCACACATGCCATTTATATACCCATATTTATATACATTTACATTGCCTAGTATACCCACACATGCCATTTATATACCCATATTTATATACATTTCCTAGTATACCCACACCCATGTGAAGTATACCCACATGCCATTTATATACCCATATTTATATACATTTACATTGCCTAGTATACCCACCCATGTGAAGTATACCCACACATGCCATTTATATACCCATATTTATACACATTTACATTTCCTAGTATACCCACCCATGTGAGGTATACCCACACATGCCATTTATATACCCATATTTATATACATTTACATTTCCTAGTATACCCACCCATGTGAAGTATACCCACACATGCCATTTATATACCCATATTTATATACATTTACATTGCCTAGTATACAAATGTACCCACCCATGTGAAGTATACCCACACATGCCATTTATATACCCATATTTATATACATTTACATTGCCTAGTATACCCACCCATGTGAAGTATACCCACACATGCCATTTATATACCCATATTTATATACATTTACATTTCCTAGTATACCCACACCCATGTGAAGTATACCCACACATGCCATTTATATACCCATATTTATATACATTCACATTGCCTAGTATACCCACCCATGTGACGTATACCCACACATGCCATTTATATACCCATATTTATATACATTTACATTGCCTAGTATACCTACCCATGTGAAGTATACCCACACATGCCATTTATATACCCATATTTATATACATTTACATTGCTTAGTATACCCACCCATGTGAAGTATACCCACACATGCCATTTATATACCCATATTTATATACATTTACATTTCCTAGTATACCCACACCCATGTGAAGTATACCCACACATGCCATTTATATACCCATATTTATATACATTTACATTGCCTAGTATACCCACCCATGTGAAGTATACCCACACATGCCATTTATATACCCATATTTATATACATTTACATTGCCTAGTATACCCACCCATGTGAAGTATACCCACACATGCCATTTATATACCCATATTTATATACATTTACATTTCCTAGTATACCCACACCCATGTGAAGTATACCCACACATGCCATTTATATACCTATATTTATATACATTTACATTGCCTAGTATACCCACCCATGTGAAGTATACCCACACATGCCATTTATATTCCCATATTTATATACATTTACATTTCCTAGTATACCCACCCATGTGAAGTATACCCACACATGCCATTTATATACCCATATTTATATACATTTACATTGCCTAGTATACCCACACCCATGTGAAGTATACCCACACATGCCATTTATATACCCATATTTATATACATTTACATTGCCTAGTATACCCACCCATGTGAGGTATACGCACACATGCCATTTATAAACCCATATTTATATTCATTTACATTGCCTAGTATACCCACACATGTGAAGTATACCCACACATGCCATTTATATACCCATATTTATATTCATTTACATTGCCTAGTATACCTACCCATGTGAGGTATACCCACACATGCCATTTATATACCCATATTTATATTCATTTACATTGCCTAGTATACCTACCCATGTGAGGTATACCCACACATGCCATTTATATACCCATATTTATATACATTTACATTGCCTAGTATACCCACCCATGTGAAGTATACCCACACATGCCATTTATATACCCATATTTATATACATTTACATTGCCTCGTATACTGAGTCATATTAGCTAAACTGCCATCACTTCTTTACTTACCAATATCAATTTGTTCCACAGCTTCCGCTACAGTCACACCTTCTTTTGATACAGTGTTTACAAATGGATACAAATTACAAGCAATCAACCTACAGGTAAACAGCATAATGGTAATGAGACAAATAGATATTTATAATATTTAACAGTCAACGCTCAAATCAAATTGTGAATGAGAGCAAATAGAAAGGTGTTCTGTAATTGGTTAGCTGGTAAGTATGAAGGATTGAATGACCAATGAGAGCAAATAGAAAGGTGTTCTGTAATTGGTTAGCTGGTAAGTATGAAGGATTGAATGACCAATGAGAGCAAATAGAAAAATGTTCTGTAATTGGTTAGCTGGTAGGTATGAAGGATTGAATGACCAATGAGAGCAAATAGAAAGGTGTTCTGTAATTGGTTAGCTGGTAGGTATGAAGGATTGAATGACCAATGAGAGCAAATAGAAAAATGTTCTGTAATTGGTTAGCTGGTAGGTATGAAGGATTGAATGACTAATGAGAGCAAATAGAAAAATGTTCTGTAATTGGTTAGCTGGTAGGTATGAAGGATTGAATGACCAATGAGAGCAAATAGAAAGGTGTTCTGTAATTGGTTAGCTGGTAGGTATGAAGGATTGAATGACCAATGAGAGCAAATAGAAAGGTGTTCTGTAATTGGTTAGCTGGTAGGTATGAAGGATTGAATGACCAATGAGATGCATTTTTTATAAGCGTTTGGCATTCTGTCATAACTTACTTGATGTATTTAAAATCTTGTTTTTCCATGTCAGCACGGTCGCTTTCTGAATTACGTGCCAAAATGCCTGCAAAAACATAACACATAATAAATAGTAACAGAACATAAATTATGAGAAATATTACATTACATGTTAACTAAAGCCAATAGTGTTCTCTGATTCCTACATATGTTATGCCATCAAAATTTAAACTATGAATATTAATGAGGTTATTTGAATACAACAAAGCACATTTATCGACCAACACACAGCAGAGATCGTTGCGAGTCAGTACTGCTCCAGTCCATACTTTGCGGAATGATTGTCTGTTTGTACTAATAAATGTAATTTACTAAAAGATGATAGCAAAAAATGCTGATGAAAATTGTTTATCTCTGTGTGAACATTTGTGATCAGTGACAGGATTATGGTTTTATTACGAGTTACATGTATACATTTCTGTGTCCAATGTAAACACAGGAAAGTGTTCTAATGTGACATAACGTATTTAATATTGGTGATGTGGTTTACCCCATAATCACCTGACATTTGTGTACAACACACAGACATCACAACAACAGCTGCTGTTTTCCCGTTATCACAAAATCTAATGAAATTATCATTTACTGTCATACCTCCATGTACAGCTGGATGTAACGTCTTAACTCTACCTCCCAACATTTCAGGTGCACCAGTTACATCAGACACATCGCTATAATACAAAAACAATAAAATGAAAAATTATTATTATTGAGCGGATATGTAACTTAATTGCGTCTACAACGGTCATTGGAGTGTCTAGGAAAGTGTCTGGGGATGTTGCTAAGTCCCTCAGTAATTGCCTACCAGGTGCGGGAGTATTTAAATATCTTGTGTCCGCTGTAAACATTTTTTAAGGAGATTCTCATTACAATTTTTGTTCTGTTGATTGTGAAAGTTAAAACTAAATTCCCTAAAGTCTCAATTTATAATGCTTGTCAGTATTTATACAATGTGACAAGATATTATTTTGACAAAAAATAAGACATCACCTGATTGGAATACCAGCATCTCAGATGGCTTTCGCTGTACCACCGGATCCAATCAACTTTAGTCCCAGGTTGTGCAGCTTCTCAGCAAACGACACCAATCTTGTCTTGTCAGACACACTCAGTAAAGATACAAATAGAAAATATTTGTGTCATATTATTATAACACGATATTGATTAGTAGAAATGTGTAGAGGTGTCCATGGCAACAGTACATGTACCTCATAATGTAATGATCTACGGTAATAATGACACCCCCTCCACCAACAGCACCATAACTGAACACATACAACGAAATAGAAAATGAAGAGCACTTCCTTCTTAAAAGTGGTCTTTATAAAAAAGAAAGAAATGAGCTTCTCAAAAAATTGCTGCTATCTCCCTAACTTTCTAACAAATAAAAAATAGTTGCAATACTAAACAATGGTAGTATAAAATTGGTTCCTCAAATTGCTAAGTGCATACGTGATTGTTTTAAAATCTGAGAGAACAACTTAAAAAAAGTACTACGAGCTGCCTCAATATCAATAATACATTTACTTTAATTTATTATATTTTATTAATAACTTTGTTTTCTACTCTTTTAATTTCATTAAATTTTTTTCATTGCTATACTTTATTGTAATTTATAATCAAAGTCCCATAGAGGATATGACAACAATAAAGATTATTATTACAACATACAATACTGTTTTTACTCTATTAATACCACATGTGTAGAGGTATGTCTACCATGGTCAATCACTAGGAATGAATCAAAGTCAGATTTTAACAATCCAGCATAAAATACAATAAATACAATTTTTTGGGCTTTTGGAACATGTATAGATGATCATCTAATAAAGTAAAAATTAGGAATTAGTGAAAGGGTTTGGTTTTGTAATGGTTTAAAATTGGAACATTGTTGAAAATCATTTTAAATATTTACCAGTATAATTACAAATACTTTTAATCCATGACAGTGTTTGATTGGGCAGTGGATGACTGAATGTAATCAATGCCTACTCTACAACGTGATGGGAATCCTGATATACACTAAGCTAGTCACAGCCCACAGGTAATTCTATGCACGCTGCTAAAAGCTACTGTTTCAATACATGTACCAGTAGATATATAGAAATATGCACCCCATTCTACATCGTACTATTCAACAATAATGTCTTGTATTATTCATTCATTCTCTGATTGATGTCCCAATACTAGACAATAGCCACGGCTACGGTAAACAGTCCCTCTATCAGATAGAGGGACTGTGGCTAGACATACAGCCAATGCTAGCCACGGTTGGCAATCCCCGATTCCGAAAACACAACACACATGGCATTTGCGGCGAACACGCCACCAAATGAATCGCCATGTGAAAACACATTTCAACGATCCATTTTACATTTAAAAGTCGCGTAGAATTAGAAACGATACGAAATAAAGAGACAAACATGAGAAACACTGCCAATACAAACTCACCAATTTCAACCGCCGACATTTTCTCGTCTGGTGACTGACCGGAAACACATGGGTGAATTGAGGTCATGCCTGAGGTCATGAGATGTGAGGGGTTATCCATTTTTCAAAAACCGGTGTGGGCTGGGATTTTTGTTAATAAATAAATTTCGGAGGGACAAAATAAACAAATAGCAGTTTTCATGACAACAACATAATGAACAACAAATGAAAATTCAGAAAATGTTGTTAATCATATGTGTAAACATTGTAAATACCAAATTCCTCCAACCCTTCCGAACTGTGCGTCAGATCACGTGACCCGGCTGGGCGTGATTGACCGCAGATACTGACAAACCGCCATTCTGCAATGAGCATAAAAATGTGATTCCGGAAGTTCCTAAATGCGCATGTGTTTTGACAATGAGATCAGGTGATCCTGAAGCAGACGCTCGACTGGACGTATGTCCAGGCGGTGATTATACAGCCAAAACAAAGTCAGCGTGGACGTTCAGTTGTGAGACGTGACAAAATAAACACAGCCAGTGATACATTTCGAGAATAAAGACGCCGACCACGCGCGCTGGAAATGAATAGAACGCATTGCGGCAAGGAGTCTCACCTGCCTCTTTTACGCACACGCACGTGCTATTTCTGTATATTTCGGCTAAGAAAAAAACACCGGAAGGGACAAGTTTAAATCATGTTTGTATTAACGTAACATGAAAGCAGCGGTGAATATAAGTTTATCAATCATCAAACTAAATATTCGATGTTACATACATGAAGGAGGGGAGGCAAGGGGGGTAGCAGGTACGGTTTTACGGGAAACAAAAAGGGCTTTTCACAATTTACGAAGAAGAAAAAAGACGTTTTTACAGTTTACAGTGTTAACAAATGGAACATTGAATGGTCCGAAGAGCTCTCCGACTCAAATTCTCCACCATTGCTGCGCCGTGTGAAGAGACGCATGCGCACATTACCCTCGTAATGCTCTTCATTCGGTTAGAGGGCCTTTTACGTCTTGACATTCAATTTTGTAGTGAATTGTGTCATCTAGTCGTTTTACAGTTTCTAAAATGTAATTTCCCTGGATTATTCTTTACGATTTTTTTATTTGGATTTGAATTTTTGTACGTACGAGAAAAATTACACATTTTTACAGTGTACGAAAAAAATATTTGATTGCTTACGTTGTACGTCTAGCCTGTGATTACAGAATCACGGAATTTATTTTTTCTATTTACGTTGTACGAACAAAAAAACATTGCAATTACGTTGAACGAAAATAACCCTCCCCCCCCCCCATGAAGCGAACTGCGGCGGTTATGTGGCCAAGACGAAGGACATGCGACACGTGCGAGTAAAACGATAAAAACGTAATTAGTCATGTCATGTCATGAGTTTGCTGTGTCATGAAGTCAACATTTTACATTGTTGAACACTACTTTTAGTTCTTGACATTGTGAAATTATTTCGATTTTTAGGAGAAAAAAAACTGATAAAAAAATGATTTGGACAAGATAATTCAGAAATTTATATTAAGAATAATTGATTGCACCCATGAATTATTTTCATAATTACTGATTACACACGAATATTACAGAAAAAAAGATAATTTGCTATATCCTTGTTTGCACGTCATGTTCACAAAATTATTTGTAAGGGGTGCCCTTCGAAATGGCAAATTTTCTCGATGTTTTAGCGAGTACTCCGTCGGGTATATAGCGAATTCTCGCACTAGCATAATTTTGCTCGAGTTCACTCATCGATTTCCCACATGCACAATGCGTTTTAAAATAGCATAATTATATTGCGTGAGTGGCTGCTGAGACTGTTTCACAACGCGTTCTATTTATTTCCAACGCGCATGGCCGGCGCGTTTATTTTGTATTTTTATTTTCGAAACGTAGCACTCGCTGCGTTTATTTTGTCATGTCTCGCAACTGAACGTCCAAGCTGACTTTGTTTTGGCTGTACATGTAACATTAAAAAAAGTGCTACATAGTACCCAACAACAATTTATTAACTCATAACAATCTACTGAAGGAGGTTAAAGGTTACAACAACAAAAATTACAGATAAAAATTAATCACATTACAATGGCTAATAGTTTAAAGACAACCAAAAACAGACTAAATTGAAGTTAGTAACGGAAATATATAATAAAGTAAAATGAAACACCAACAAAAAACTATAAACTGAATATAAACACAAAAACCCAATGAATAGGTGTAAAAAAAAAAAGTTATTATTTGTAAGTGCTAAGTTATTATTTGACATTATTTTTACCACACTGCTGATACATGTTAGTATTTATTACTTTATTTATTAAATTATTACTTTATTTTGCACTTTTAAAATGAGGGATTGTACGTCGGGCTCCCCAATGAAGCCGCGAAAGGTGCGTTCCTAGATTCTGCTGAGTCAGACCATGGAGTGCCTCCTTTTTGGCAAATATTCCTCTTTGATAGGGCAATTTTCGTCGACAACATCAGATTGAAATTTGCCGACATGTTTGAACAAGTGCCCCGGAAGTACTATTGAATAGCCAATTAGAAGAATCCATGTCCCGACCAATCAGATTTCATATTTTATTAATGGCGTATTCCCATTACCTGCCTCTTTGAGCTTGCGCGTAGAGGCGGGGACCAGCCAACAACCCTTCCTATGGCGCGGTATCCATGCCAAAATGAACGTCCATAATATGGCGCGGTATCCATGCCAAAATTAACGTCCATAATATGGTGCGGTATCCATGCCAAAATTAACGTCCATAATATGGCGCGGTATACATGCCAAAATTAACGTCCATATTATGGCGCGGTATCCATGCCAAAATTAACGTCCATAATATGGCGCGGTATCCATGCCAAAATTAACGTCCATAATATGGCGCGGTATCCATGCCAAAATTAACGTCCATAATATGACGCGGTATCCATGCCAAAATTAACGTCTATAATATGACGCGGTATCCATGCCAAAATTAACGTCCATAATATGGCGCGGTATCCATGCCAAAATTAACGTCCATAATATGGCGCGGTATCCATGCCAAAATTAACGTCCATAATATGGCGCGGTATCCATGCCAAAATTAACGTCCATAATATGGCGCGGTATCCATGCCAAAATTAACGTCCATAATATGGCACGGTATCCATGCCAAAATTAACGTCCATAATATGACGCGGTATCCATGCCAAAATTAACGTCCATAATATGGCGCGGTATCCATGCCAAAATTAACGTCCATAATATGGCGCCGTATACATGCCAAAATTAACGTCCATAATATGGCGCGGTATCCATGCCAAAATTAACGTCCATAATATGGCGCGGTATCCATGCCAAAATTAACGTCCATAATATGGCACGGTATCCATGCCAAAATTAACGTCCATAATATGACGCGGTATCCATGCCAAAATTAACGTCCATAATATGGCGTGGTATCCATGCCAAAATTAACGTTCATAATATGGCGCCGTATACATGCCAAAATTAACGTCCATAATATGGCGCGGTATCCATGCCAAAATTAACGTCCATAATATGGCGCGGTATCCATGCCAAAATTAACGTCCATAATATGGCGCGGTATCCATGCCAAAATTAACGTCCATAATATGGCACGGTATCCATGCCAAAATTAACGTCCATAATATGGTGCGGTATCCATGCCAAAATTAACGTCCATAATATGGCGCGGTATCCATGCCAAAATTAACGTCCATAATATGGTGCGGTATCCATGCCGAAATTAACGTCCATAATATGGCACGGTATCTATGCCAAAATTAACGTCCATAATATGGCACGGTATCCATGCCAAAATTAACGTCCATAATATGGTGCGGTGTCCATGCCAACATTAACGTCCTATATATTTTTCAATTACGATTCCTACATACGACCATTTTTATTCTAAATGCGATGAATTTGATCCCTACATGCAATCATTTTGATTATAAATGATTTCGATTCCTACATGCGACCATTTTAATCCTAAATGCGATGATTTCGATTCTTACGGCATGCGACCATTTTAATCCTAAATGCGATGATTATGATTCCTACATGCGATCATAATCATCTCTGCATATAGAGGGCGCTGTTAATAATATATCACTCCTCTGGAACACAGTAGACAACGAAAAAATAAAACAGCAGTAATATTGTAATCAAAAATCATACATTTACCATGACAGGTATATTCAAACATATTTACTAGGATGTGTGGATGTTTTTATAGACATCATTTTGTACATTTTTCTTTGGCGACAACATTGAAACGACAACCGTTTTATGAAACGCAAATCTATACAAAATAGTATTTTCATCGTGAATCCATGCCAAGAACCGTTTTATAAATTTCACAATTCTTTGTTTAAATCGTGTTTGTGAAGTTCCCATGACCACTTTCCAGGATATCCAAGTTTCCCAAATCACGATATCTGGACTAGCTAGAAGGCGATTTGCAAGAATACCTACATATTCAACTTGAATGTTTGCGATAAAGTTTACTGTCAATGAACAGGCTGTCCTTTGATCATAAATTGTGGCTTATTGTTCCTTTTATATGCGCTATCAATAACAGCATAGAGTTGCCTTTTATTTTGCAACCTTCTTAAAAATAGTCCTCGGCGATAAACATGACTGATTATTTCAGGGCGGTCTTTACTTTCATAATTTTGTTAGATTTTGCCGTGATGTGACGTGGTATTGTTTCATCCGGGTCTTTATTATCACCTGCACGTAAAGGAACACGATGTACGATTTCGATCAAATGTCTTACCCACAATTCAGTAGCACATCACACACGATATCACAGCTATTTTCATTGTTGGTTTCCTTCAGAACTCAATACCTCAGACAACTATTAGTTGCCTGTGTCAAAACCGAACAATATAACTTCTAGAAAACAGTCTCAGACATTTTCCTACCTATACCTCCAATTAACAAAGTAGTGCCGACAACAACAACAACATTCTTTTTTTAATTCCTCAACTCATCATTCATCATTTTAAGCGAGTGTTCAGAGTCAGTTCCGCACTGACCCACAATTCACTGCGGACTTTATTATCCGGACTAACCTTAAATCAGGTGAAATGTCGAATAAATTTGGATAGAATCGACTTTGGGACAATCGACCGTTCACTATGTATTTCCTTCATCATATTGCAAGGAGATTGAGTGAATCAAGTGGGTTTTTCTCGCAATTCAAAATGCAATGACAACCGCATCATATAAATATAGAATGTAGTTGTACAAGAAATATTATCGAGTATAGTTTTACGTTGAACCAGGTCAGACGTTTCAGTGAGCGTAGAATATGTTCATAGAATACAGATCGCTTTCTAGCTCCGTGGGACTATGGTTAAACTGAGTCATCAAAGATAAAGCTTATGAACTCTTAAGTAAGATTATTGGATTAATCTAAGGTGTGTGAAAAACATGGATATCTGTTGTGGATGAGTTCTAGAAATATGCAATATTGTTTTTGTGTTGTTGAAGTTCAACGAAACATGACGTAAATCTCTTATAAAAAATATGGGGACAATATTATCGATTTAATGTGAAGTGAATGAGGTTTCTATCAGTGATGTACAGCGAACAATCAGTATTCTTCGGACTGTCAGGTTGTCACCCCGGTGGCATCATAGGAAATTCACCAAAGGCAATCGGTATAGCGGTATATTTCCTATTATGACTAATACTAAACTAAACACGTTTTTTTCTGAGACTGTTTGATGTTAAGTGTCGATTGTGGCCTCGTCACACTAAATTACGTATCCATGGTTTCGAGGTCACCCAAATTCCAGAGATATACTTGGCATACTTGAAGAAATTCATGACAAAACACAGTTTGCTCTTTGTCAACAGTAAATGAAGTAAATTGAGATTTGTTTTAATTTACGAAACATTCCAAGATGAATTGTAAAAAATACATTATGATGGGAAATGCGTCCGTGTTCTGTTCTCTGTTTTACCACAGGGTCACTAAAAAAATCTAGAGATCCAGATGATTCGCCGCTGAGTTTCGAATTCCTGTTCACATGGTTGCTACGTTACTAACTGTCATGAAGGCGCGACAATGTCATATAAATCATTATCGGATAATTATCGTCTAATAAAATCTTATGAAATGTTGACAGAGATGTCTAACTTAGACATTATTAGACGCCCAAACAAACCTGTCTAACTTAGACATTATTAGACATTGTTAGACGATATTATCGATAATATCGGAGAAAAACAAACTGTCCCAATAGCTGCCCAGACAGACCTGTCTAACTTAGACATTTTTAGAAATTATTAGACGATATTATCGATACTATCGAATAAAAACGAACCGACCCATTAGTCGCCCAGACAGACCTGTCTAACTTAGACATTTTTAGACATTGTTAGACAATATTATCGATAATATCGGAGAAAAACAAACTGTCCCACTAATAATGTCTAATAAAGTCTAAGTTAGGCACCCATGTCTAGGCAACTACTGGGAAGATTGTTTTTCTACGATATTATCGGACAATATCGTCTAATAAAATCTAATGAAGTATTCGCATCAATACCTCGTGTTACTGGTTTTCTCCGATATTATCGTCTAATAAAGTCTAAGTTTGACAACCATGTGCGGGCAACCATTGGGTAAGTAAGTTTTATCCGATATTATCGGTAATATCAAAATTATCGTCTAAGAATGTATAAGTTAGACACACACTTTTAGACATTAATAGACGATTTTATCGATAATATCGGGGGAAAACGAACTGTCCCAATAGTTGCCCAGACAGACCTGTCTAACTTAGACATTTTCAGATATTGTTAGACGATTTTATCAATATTATCGATAATATCGGGGAAAAAACGAACTGTCCCAATAGTTGCCCAGACGGACCTGTCTAACTTAGACATTTTTAGACATTGTTAGACGATATTATCGATAATATCGGAGAAAAACGAACTGTCCCAATAGTTGCCCAGACAGACCAGTCTAACTTAGAAATTTTAAGACATTATTAGACGATTTTATCGATATTATCGAAAATATCGGAGAAAGACGAACTGTCCCAATAGTTGCCCAGACAGACCTGTCTAACTTAGACATTGTTAGACGATATTATCGATAATATCGGAGAAAAACGAACTGTCCCAATAGTTGCCCAGACAGACCTGTCAAACTTAGACATTTTTAGATATTGTTAGACGATATTATCGATAATATCGGAGAAAAACGAACTGTCCCAATAGTTGCCTAAAAAAGGCTTGTCTAACTTTGACATTTTTAAACGATAATATCGGATAACGTTAAAAAGTGTAATGTCGCGCCTTCCTTCTAACTGTGTTCTCAGTACAGAAAGATATGTCGATTTTATAAACAGTTGTCCGGTAGCGCAATGCAGAATAACATTTTCTAAACAAATGAAACTGCCTGCTTATCGGAAGTGAATGTACATGGATTCGAGCCCCATTCGTGGCCATGATAGATGTGCGACCAGGGAAGCCGTGGTCGATTTCACAGTTTCTCTGATTTCATACAGAATAACCGAAGAGAGTAACTAAAGTCCGAAGAGTATGTTTGTGTGTAGAATTATATAGAAGATATTCGGGGGGATAGAGATAACGGAGGCGAGATAACAGTGGTTTGAAGAATTAACGAGGTTTATTATACTAACATAACACAGCATCCCACAAGTACAAGGACAATTTCTCAATTTATAGGGGAATGATGCATTTTTGAATTTAGGCGGGAAGGGGATATTTACATGTTTGTGATAGGTCAATAAGGAGGGTATATGATTGGCTAAAATATATGCGTTGCAGATTACGCTAATACACGTGACTCTATGGCGAACAATGGAGGGAGAAAGGGCGATCAAAAAACGCAATTAGAAATAGGATTTGATTAAAAAAAATCAATATAATGAAATATTGTGATGAAAACTGTATTTTTATGGATCTTAGTTTATCGCACGCATGAATGCATACATAGCCATATTAAAATAATTATAGTTCATTTTTATTCTGAATTCTGAACTTTCAAAAATGAATCGAAATAGCTTATTACTTGCTCACACAACTGCACAAAAAACAAAAATGAAACTGTAACTTCAAACCCAACTTTGATATGCACAGGTACAGTTTGTGTGACATAACGCCCTCTTGTGGTACTGTTATGCAAATACTGTAGGATTTTTAATAATGAGTACTTTATTTAATTAATTGTTTCAGTCACGAACAAAACTTGTAAATTCATAGTTTTGGGATTTATGGCGTATTGTGCGTTATCATGTGAACGTGTGAAGAGCCACTTTGTTGAGATCTTTGAAGACGTTACATTGGAGGAGAGAAACAACAAATGCTCTAACAGCAGTGGAAGAATAGTCATTGAGTCATGGCGGTTTACAAAATGTATCACATGCAACGAGGACACTCATTGTCTTTAAAGGAGTAATACAACTGTTTGGAACATCTAAACCTGCGTGGAATACTTCGAAACTCTGAGAGATAGTGGTGCAGAAAGTTACGCCTTTGTGATTGGCGCCTCGCTGGATTGACTGCCAGATAAACCCGGGATATTATTTAGCTGAAATGGTGTCTTGGTGAGTAACTTATTCTGAAAGGGATCCAAAGTTATTTGTGAACTGTTCTCACATGAACATTTATTGCGTGAACTCGGGGGACTTTCTATTTTTCTTGTCTTGCATTCTTCTTTGGTGGTAGTAAATATTCTCTTTTTAGTAAAGTCCACACAAATAAGTACAAGTTGACAGTAATTGCACGATGTGCAGACGACAGCTGTCATTATTATAAAATCATTGACGACATTCTTGATCCAGTTTTCAATGATGAGGTACCCCTTGGATTACGTCAACACTGTGATTTTTGAGTAATACCCTATAGATGGTATTTAGGGAAATTTAAATCCGTGGATAAAATAGGCAAAAATAACACTAGACAGTAACTGTATGTTTGTTGTATATCGGTATTACGGGTAGCCCTGCGTACAGTGCTGTGTGTACGGGGACGCGTTCGGTTGATAGATGTCCCCACCACAGCCCTGCGTACCTCCATAGACAAAGTCCGGGAGGGAGCGCACCGTAATTGGTGCGCAAGTTAAAAATAAGTAGTTTCCCAGCCGAAATCGGTTGAAATGACGATAGTTATCTGTAACAACCATTACAAAGTTATCTGAAACTGAAATGTCTTTAAAATGCGACTAGTAAATGTAGACGCCAAAATTGACTATTAGTTGGCAGGTCGGTAGGGCGCCACCACAGTTCATTTAATTGTAAGTGGAGGTAATACAGGGCGAACAAACACGTCAGGTTTTAGGAAAGGTCAGATGAAAATAGACGGCAAGTTGGCGTTTGGTAATCTTTAGGCCACGGACTTGTATGATTATTTACGGAAACTTAAAGAACAGTGGCAGGGTTTGTGAAGTTGTCAAGTTGAAGTATGCAATTAATCGTATGTATTAAAGACTGAAGTTTCTTGGTACTGCTTGTGTTGCTATATATTTACGTACACACTGTTGTGTTTGGAATCGCGTGAGTATTATCGAACATATTGACGGTTTTTGCTGTAACGTAGCTTCCACCCGCCCTTCGTCAGATAACATACAGGCTCTATGTAGATGCAGTAGTGCAATCGCCAACCGGAATTATTGCGTCAACATATGGTAAATAATCGAGGTCAACAAAGGAAGAATTCAAGTAAATTGTATATTTGTTATTAACTTGAATGTGAACCCAGTCTTGGCGATATTGAAAATCCAGGATTTCGCACGAACTTCATAAGTATTGTTGTGTTTGTGCTTTTTTAGGCTGCAGTGTAATTAGTTAAATTTAATTGCATTTTTCACTGCTGTTGGTGTTTGGCAGAGTCATTTCCCATCTGTCTCAGCTTTCTGTTTTCTTAATAGTGTAGGGTATTTATTCACAGCACCGTTAGTGCTAGACTGGTCCACAAGTGACATTAAATCTGTTTGGTATTTATTTCCACTAGAGGTGTGTATTTGTTTGTTTACAATTTGGTGGTGGAATTCAGGCATTGTTTATTCTATCATTGATTTGAAATTGTATTAAGTTTATACTTGTCAGCATAATTAAGATGGCTTCTCCTGGTAATGACAGTCCATTATTAACGTCTCAAACTGACAAGCGTGTACCAGCCATGACTGAAAAGGCTTTACAGGCGGAGAGAGATCGTTTGAAGTTAAGTAGAGCAGCCTTGTGTGGTAAAGTTACGCAAAAAACTAACGAAATTAATGAGCTGGTTAAGGATAAAAACAATGTGCTGGAGGTTAAACACAAGTTGCTGGAATGGGAGTCTACCTATGAATGCTTCAGACAAGCTGATAATAAATACCGCAGTGTTCTGGAGGAAGCAACAGGTCAGACTGATTATGCTGATTGGTCTATGCCCCGTTTGGTGGAATTTGATAGGTTTCGGGTACATACTGAAGGCTGGCTTCATGATAATACTTCCCATGACATGAATTTGAGTTTTGATGATATCAAGCCTGAAGACAGTGCTTCACAAGTCGGTTTTAGTCTACATAGAAACACATCTACTACACCAAAGTCCCATAGTAGTAAAGTGTCATGCACCAGTAGTGTGAAGTCTGAAACTTCAAAGGTCAGTGCTGCAGTTAGGCGAGCAGAGTTGCTGGTGTACATGGCAGCTTTGGAAGAAAAGCATTTATTGGAGCAGCAGGAAGCTCAGTTAAAAAGACAAACAGAAGAGCGTTACTTGCAAGAAAAATACCAGCTCGAGGAATTACGCAAGAAAAGGGAAATGTTAGATTTGAAAACCCAAATTGCAGCAGAGAATGCAAAAATTGAAACATATCAACAACATGAAGATGGGGACAATCCAGGTGACATCGCAAAGTGTTTGTTTCCACGGAAACCCTTGCCAGATGTGGGTGTTGTTAAACAAGGAGTTAGCACTGCTATATCTAACAAGGCAAGTTTCTACCCATGTGATGGACTAAGAACCAGTGTAGGCAATGATGAGGTAAATCCTAGTGATGATAATTCAAAGACACACAACAGTAATGGTGACAACAGGAAACTGGAAACACAATCAAGTACTAGTCATCACAGCAGTTCCAGCTCAGGCAGTAATGAGGATCTCTCAGCAGTTATACATCAACAAAATGAGGTGACAAAGATGTTAATTGATCACAACAAGCGAGCCTCATTGCCACCGCAGAAAATAACTCCATTTTCAGGGGATCCTTTGAAGTACAAAGCCTTCATTAGAGCCTTCAAACATGGTGTTGAGCTGAACACAGAGGATCCAGAAGACCGTTTATATTATTTAGAGCAATTTACTGAAGGTGAACCAAAGGAAATTGTAGGTAGCTGCATTCACATGGAACCGTCTGATGGATACCAAAGAGCTAGAAAACTACTAGAAGATGAATACGGTGATCATTATATTATAGCTACAGCTTACATGAAAGAAGCAGAGAAATGGCCTGAAGTAAAATCTGAAGATAAAACAGCCTTGAAGAATTTCTCTTTATTTCTTATTAAATGTGATAGTGCGATGAAAGGTGAATCATACCTGCGAGAGCTAGATCATCCTAAAAATATCGGAATGTTGGTTGAAAAATTGCCATTTAAAATGAAAGAGGCATGGCGTAGAATATCATATGGTATACTTCAGCATAGACCAGTCCAATTCCATGATTTAGTTGAATATGTGAATAAAGAAGCTAAAGTGATGTCTAATGTGTTGTTTGGTGACTTAAATGGAGCTCGCGGGAAGTTTTCAAAGAATATCAAGAAAAATGACAACACTTCAAGGAAGCATACAACGTTTGCTGTTAGTACAAATACAGGTGGTGTATCAGACGGATCATGTGTGTTTTGTGACGAGAAGACTCATGGGATACAGAAATGCAAATCCTTTGAACGCAAAACATATAGAGACAAAAAATCGTTCATCAGATCTAAAGGGCTCTGTTATGGGTGTCTTAGAAATGAGAACCATCTTGTAAAGAATTGTCCTAAGAGGTTGGTGTGTGACAAGTGTAATGGAGAACATCCTTCAGTGCTGCACCGTGAGTTCAAACCAGAAGAGAGGGTTGTTTCTACTTCCGTTGGTATGATTGATGCAGATTGCCGGGCAGCAGTGTCAACAGAGATTACCTGCAGACCAGTCATCATACCAGTTGGTATCAGATGTAAGTCTACTGGAGCAAGTATACAGACCTATGCCTTCATAGATAATGGAAGCGATAGTGTATTTTGTACTGAAGATGTCAGACAGCGACTAAATGTTGGTGGTAGAAAGACCAAGCTGAACTTACACACCATAACAGGAAACAGAATCATGGAGAGTCGCATGATTAAAGGACTGGAGGTTACAGATTTAGAAGGAAATCAAGTCATAAAGCTTCCAACTGTTTATACTCAAGATAAAATTCCTGTATCTAAGAAGGACATCCTGACTCAAGCTGACATATCTTGCTTTCCATATCTGAGTGGAGTGCACTTGCCGCATATAGAATCAGATATTGGTCTTCTCATTGGTAATAACGTCCCTAAGGCCTTTGAACCACATCAGGTGATCAACAGTAGTGACAATGGTCCTTTTGCTGTACGTACAGTGCTAGGCTGGATGGTCGGTGGATCCTTTATGGGGGCTGGACGAGACGAGGATGACTCTATTACACCAGTATGTGTCAACAGGATACAAGTTGGTCCATTGGTAGATGCACAGTTAGCTAATTACTTTAACCAGGAATTTAGCGAGAGAGCGATAGATGACAAGCCCGAAGATTCAGTTGAAGATAAACGTTTTAGGAAGATTGTGGATTCTGGGACAGAAGTTCTTAATGGTCACTTTCAAGTTGAACTACCATTTCGAGATAAAGATGTTGTGATGCCAAACAACAGAAACATGGTAGAGCAACGACTAAGACATCTGAAGCGAAAGTTTGAACGGAATGCACAGTATCGCAATGAGTACACAAAATTTATGAATGTTATCATAGACAAGTCGTATGCTGAGAAGATTCCTGCAGAAGATGAAGCTATAGATGGAAGGATTTGGTATCTACCACACCATGGGGTTTACCATCCGCAAAAGGGAAAGATTAGAGTTGTCTTTGATTGTGGTGCTGAATATGGTGGTACCAGTTTGAATAAGCAATTAATGCAAGGGCCCGACCTAACAAATTCACTGGTGGGAGTCTTGTTACGATTTCGCCAGGACCGTGTTGCTCTCATGGCAGACATAGAGGCAATGTTTTCGCAAGTAATGGTACCCAAGAAGCATCAAGATTACCAAAGATTCTTATGGTGGCCAAATGGTGATGTAACTCAACCTGTAGCAGAATACCATATGACGGTTCACATCTTTGGTGCAACATCATCTCCTGGTTGCGCTAATTACGCCTTAAAAAAGTCTGCTGATTCCAGTGAAGATACTAATGTTAGAAGCACTATTCAGCATAACTTTTATGTAGATGACATGCTGAAAGCAGTTCCAACAGTGACAGAGGGAAGAGCTCTGGCTGAAGGTTTAATAGATACTTGTAAGAAGCGTGGGTTCCGTCTTACAAAGTGGATGAGTAATGAAAGACACGTTTTAGAAGTTATCCCTAAAGAGGAAAGAGCCAGTGAGGTTAAGAATCTGGATTTGGAACAGGATAGCTTACCTATAGAACATGCATTAGGAATGCAGTGGAACGTAGAAACAGATGAGCTTGGATTCCGGAATGGCATTAAAGAAAGGCCTCCAACTAGAAGAGGTGTGCTGGGAATGGTGAGTTCAGTCTACGATCCGTTAGGTCTAGCAGCTCCTGCAGTATTGCCAGCAAAGATAATACTGCAGAATTTGTCCAGAGATAAATTGGATTGGGATGAAGAGATTCCCGACAAGCAACGTAAGCAGTGGAACAGATGGTTACATGATCTACCCAGACTAGAAGAGAGCTTCGCAGTCAGTAGGTGTATTAAACCAGAAGAATTTGGTGAGCTAACTAACACTCAGCTGCATCACTTTTCAGATGCCAGTGAGTCTGGTTATGGGACAGTGACTTATATTAGAATGGTCAACCAGAAGAATGAAGTCCATTGTGCCCTGCTGAGTGGTAAGGCGAGAGTATCACCACTGAAGACAATTACTATACCGCGTATGGAGTTAACTGCTGCCACAGTGTCTATACGTATGAACAGACTTCTGAAGAGAGAATTGGATTTACCAATTACCGAATCTTACTATTGGACAGACAGCCAAACTGTATTAAGATATATCAACAATAAGACTGCTAGATTTCACACATTTGTGGCAAATCGAATATCTGTTATTCATGAAGGTTCTGAACCAAGACAGTGGTTTTATGTGAGTACCAACGACAATCCTGCTGATGAGTGCTCAAGAGGGCAGCCAATTGGTACATTTCTGAATAACAAGCGATGGCTCAGAGGCCCAGAGTTCTTATGGAAACCAAAGGAGGAATGGCCAAACAACCTTTGTGATGCACCATTAGACTCAGATGATCCAGAAGTGAAACAGAATGCCAGTGTACACAAGATAGATGTAGATAATTTGCAGAGTCCAGTAAATGACCTGATTGAGCACTACTCAAGTTGGTACAGTCTGAAAAAAGCTGTTGCATGGATTCTAAAGGTAAAGAAACACCTTTTACAGAAGATCAGAAGTAGAAGTATGGATGAGGAGAATGTGACACATGTTCAAGTGTTGAGTTTAAGTGATCTACGAGAAGCAGAAAATGCCATCATCATTTTTGTTCAAAGGAAGGTGTTTGATAAGGAGCTGGATGTCTGCAAGTCTGCAGACAGTAGTGGTAAGAGGTCACACAAACTTAAGAGTACAATCTGCAAGTTGGATCCCATTGTAGGAGAAGATGGCATACTACGCGTGGGAGGACGACTTGATCTGGCTTTGATTCCTGAGGAGTCAAAACATCCTGCAATACTACCTAAGGAAGGCCATGTTTCCATGCTGATTCTTCGTGATATCCATGAACAGGGTCAACACTTTGGAAGGATGTATATGCTTTCTAAGTTACGAGAAAGATATTGGATAGTAAGTGCCAATGCAGCTGCACGGAAATTGATTAACAAGTGTGTTATATGTCGCAGACAAAAGGCCAAAGTAGGAGAACAGAAGATGGCGGATCTACCTGCTGATCGTGTTAGGTCAGGTGAACCACCATTTACTAGTGTAGGCGTGGATTATTTTGGCCCCATTGAAGTTAAACAGAGAAGGAGCACTGTGAAACGGTATGGTGTAATTTTCACGTGCTTATCCATACGAGCAGTTCACATCGAGAAAGCCGATTCCCTATCCACAGATTCTTATATTAATGCTTTAAGGAGGTTTGTATCTCGCAGAGGAGCTGTGAAAGAGATGAGATCAGACAACGGTAGTAACTTTGTTGGTGCCAAACGTGTCCTTAAAGAAGAGATAGACAAGTGGAACCAGTCCAAAATAAGTGACAGCATGTTGAGAAAGGGAATTCAGTGGAAGTTCAACCCACCGTCAGGCTCTCATTTTGGTGGTGTCTGGGAGCGCCAGATCCGGACCATACGGCAGCTCTTGTTGGTAATTACAAAGCAGCAGTTACTGACAGATGAGAGCTTGGAGACGTTTTTCTGCGAAGTTGAACATACAATCAACAGTCGACCCATAACAAGGTCATCGGATGATGCTAAAGATATGCTAGCATTGTCTCCAAATATGCTACTTACCATGAAGGGTTTATCCCCACCACCTTGTCTAACAGATAAAAATGATTTGTATCCAGTTAACCGATGGAAGCAAGTCCAGTATCTAGCTGAGCTTTTCTGGAAACGCTGGAAGAAGGAATATCTACCCACCCTCCAAGAACGCCAGAAGTGGCTGAGACCAAAACAAAATCTGAAGGTTGGTGACGTGGTTATCATTAAGGACGATAACACTCCTAGATGTGTATGGCCCCTGGGCAGGATAGTCAAGGTGATGCCTGACAGAAAAGGTCTAGTGCGTAGAGTACTAGTGAAGACTAGGAACAATGTACTAGAGCGTCCTCATGATAAGCTTTGCACATTGTTAGAAGCAGAAGACTAATGGTAGATATTGGTGGTTTATTACAACATTGTAGTCCTTGTGAGCAGTGATGTTCTGCATGGTTTGCTTTATTATTTTACTAGCTTACCTTTGGGTTCATTAAACCCAAGGCTTCTTAGTATGTAGAATAACAAAATTCTCACGCAGTAGAGTTTACTCTGCTGTGTTCAACGTTTGGTGAATGGTGTCCTGTATTATGTGGACCAACATTAGTGAGCCCTATGTCTATAGGGCGGCCATACCATGAACGTGTATGGTGAAGAGGGTCTCAAAAGTGATGACTTGATTCTTCTATTAACATTATATAGAATATATAGATGATCAGATCAAGCGCAAGTTTAGTTTATAGATTTCAAATTTCTTCGCTTTACTGTTATGTATTTTCATGAGATGTTTTGCATTTTTGAATAGTTGTTATTCTCGATTACCTTTTACATACTACTTCGCTTTTATATGAAGGTTTGTGTATTGTATTTGAATGTATTTGTAATTTAGTTGGCGTCAGTTATATTAAGTTTAGGAAATGTCCATATTGATTTATATGTCCATTTGGGGGCTGGTATGTAGACGCCAAAATTGACTATTAGTTGGCAGGTCGGTAGGGCGCCACCACAGTTCATTTAATTGTAAGTGGAGGTAATACAGGGCGAACAAACACGTCAGGTTTTAGGAAAGGTCAGATGAAAATAGACGGCAAGTTGGCGTTTGGTAATCTTTAGGCCACGGACTTGTATGATTATTTACGGAAACTTAAAGAACAGTGGCAGGGTTTGTGAAGTTGTCAAGTTGAAGTATGCAATTAATCGTATGTATTAAAGACTGAAGTTTCTTGGTACTGCTTGTGTTGCTATATATTTACGTACACACTGTTGTGTTTGGAATCGCGTGAGTATTATCGAACATATTGACGGTTTTTGCTGTAACGTAGCTTCCACCCGCCCTTCGTCAGATAACATACAGGCTCTATGTAGATGCAGTAGTGCAATCGCCAACCGGAATTATTGCGTCAACAGTAAAGACGGACAAAATGTAAACGCGTTGATACCGGAGGAATTATCCACCAAGCGCCGCCATTTTTAATTTCATTCACGCAAGAGAATGTGTTTGTTTTTAGGTCAAAGTAGCCGATTTCATCCACAATTGGACTCCGAACTGGGAGTTCTGGATATATCTGGTGATCGATCATCATTTTTGGTACCTGGGCATGTTATTTCATTAAAAAAATTATATTTTTCAAAGTCCCGTACTTTGTCTATGAAGGTACGCAGGGCTGTGGTGGGGACATCTATCAACCGAACGCGTCCCGTACACACAGCACTGTACGCAGGGCTATATTACGGGTATCAACACTTTCTGGACCCAGTATTATTTTATCTAATTATGGTATAATGTGATGTGCATGCAATATGGCTGGACTGGACTGTCTTACCTCTGTTCAGGCGCACACATTTGTATGTAATTGCAAAATAGTGTTGTAAACATGAAATTTACATGAGTTGAAAACACCCTTATAAGCTATTTCTTTAATCACAGTCCCTCTATCCCCGGTCTGGAAACAACTAGCGTTCTTTTGTCTCGAACCAAGGTGCGGGTAAACAAACCGTTCACACCTGGGCCGAGGGAGTCAGGAAGTCAGACAGATTACAATACCAGAAAATTTACCATCATGCAAAGTGATATCTCATTGTATGACTTCACTTTGACTTCAAATTCGGGCAACCCCACTGTAAACAAACATGTAAACAAAATTATCACTATGAAATTTGGGTTTTTTGAACCCTGATACGCATCACAACCAGCCTACCAACTTATAAACATCCAGTTCCTGCAATGCAAAGATTAGTATCGGGAATTATGTTAATGTTCTCGTTTGATTGGGAAAAAACTTCGCATGCCAACATGCGACATCGCTAAACAAATCTTGTCAAAATGGTGTCGTTCATGTTAACGTAGTCGATCGAAAAACCTGTGATATTTCTGATTCTTGGGGGGGTTCATAACAGTTCAAGTCAACTATAGAACAACTAATGACTTTATTCTATGCAAAAGTATATAACAGTGCTTCAATGTTTGTATATAAATGATTTTTTTAGCACAGAATTGAGTACATTGTAATTTCAAAACGTCGCCATTTGCATTTACGATCTAAAAAGCATCCATAAAAGTCGCTCAATTTAACATTAATAAAATGCGGTGTGACAAATAACAAATCAGCCCACCAATTTTTAATGATATGTTTCGATCATAAAATGTCAAAATCAAAGACAAATATTGGTTTCATGCCGAGAAGTATGATAAATAGAGTTCATTTCAATCACCCCAAAATATAAAAACAAATATCTGGGTAAAGGTTTGAAAATTTGTTGAGAAAATGTGTTGCTGCTGGTAAAATAGATGAAAATAGACCTTATACAGATATCCTGATTAAAAAATTATGTGAAAAAGCATGAATTCTGGAATAAACAACTAAGTTGTAAAAAAAAAACATAACACTGACGATGTCAAAAATAGTGGCCGGCTGCGTACTGATCACGTGACAATGCTTTGCCCATACCCACAATGTGCCTTTGCCAGGGAAGGAGGCCAATTCACACCTAATACAATGACTGTTTCCAGACCAAGGATAGAGGGACTGTGCTTGAATGCATTCTAAACCAGGGTGCTATCTTATAATTAATTATGAAAATCTGTTATCAGTTAGCTCAAGAACTACATCAGTAGAATAAACAGCCAATGTCAACCAAGGTGTTAAAAATGGATTAAGTACTGGCAAATCAAACTAACCTTCAACTACATTGTATTGTTTTAGTAAGCTATAAAAATAATAAACCTTTTGTTTGTTCTAAGCATGGAAGGTACCTAGTTAGTACCTTCCATGTTCCATGCACGTTCTAAGAATGATGAAAGTCTGTATTTAATTAATTTTCCATTTCAAGGTATACAAGTATATAAATTACCATTTTTAATAATAATAATCTTTATTGAATTAAACATGAGATGACAATCAAAAGACGAGACAAAATCAACAAAATACATATCAGAAAAATGATAGAAAATAAATCTAGGAAAGATAAATAACATGGCAAAATTATTATGAGGAAGCTGACAATTTTATTTTTTCTCCCTGTAAATTAAAACAGATAGTACTCCCTCATTTTCACTGGTCATGATGACTTTCATATTTCTCTCTATTAATAATAATAATATTTATTGCATCTTTAGAAATACAGTATTTCTATCAGTACAGTAGCAATAAAAGTATAATAATAATGAAATAATAAAGAAAGAGAAAATATTATAATGTTAAGTATAAAAGTAAAATGTAATGTGTTAAATTTTTTACTAATACTAATAAGTTTAATAATAATAAAACTAAGACTAATAATAATTCAAAGCTATCAACTATCTATTCTTTCTTGAAAGGGTTTGTAAATAAACTGTGAAACCTTTTTTATAATTTCACAATCATCTGCACTGAGCAATCGAATGAATGTATTGTGTGCATCATGTGATAGAAAATTAAATTCAGACATAAGTTGTTGGCGCAAGTTTCCATATTTTGGACAGATCATGAGAAAGTAAAATTCATTCTCAATCACATTCATGTTGCACTGTTTGCATTTTCTTTCATTTACTGGTGTTTTAGGGTGTGTGTACCTGCCCTTTTCAATTTCAAGTTTGTGTGTGCTTGTTCTCAATTTTAGTAATGCATTTCTATGGTTAATGGTTCTATTTGATGTGATACTTCATTATAAATTGTTCTGCTTCACTTACGAGAAATTTTCTCTCACTTGTGAATAATTTATTGATTTCACTTTCATCACAGATTTGATATTTCAGTCACTTGGGTCATTGCAATATATACCTACCGGTATCTCCTATCTGTAAAACATGTGAACTGGATGGGTTTTTAATTTTTGATATTTTTTAAACTTGGAATTGTTTTAGCAGTCAATACACATACATGACATGTGTGTATCTACAAAGATTATTTTTGTGGTTAATTACTTGTATATTATTTTATTGTGATTTGGGTATTTACTTCAAATTTAGTAATTTAATTTTTTAGTGATTAGTTTGTTTAATTAGGAGATTTAGATGTTTAATATATTCTTTCTTCCATGGTGCTTTCCACACTATTGGATTTTAATACATACAGTTTTGAATACCTGATTTATTGAGAGTGATTGTAGGAATGCCGGACATTTGGGACGTTTCGGCCAAAGGTTTTGACCAAGGTGGACATTTTGGCCTAAGTAGAGTTCAATGGTAATATGATCTTTGCCACAGAATGACTATGCATAAAATATTTCTGTAAACAACTGTATGCCGACATCACTAATAGACTATGTATTAAATATTTCTGTAAACAACTGTACGCTGAAATTAGATTTTACAAGTATTCTCCTGTAAGACTTCAAAGTATTTACTGTTACATACAATCCTCACCACTTTCTGGTTATCCGCTCCAATCTTTTATAATAACATACAGTGAGCTTCAATGAGTGCTGACCAGGTTGAACTTTCAACAATGCAATACAGAACACTTACCACACACACTCTTACCTTCTTGTTTAACATTATAAACCACCATAGCCGTCATGTACTGAAGCATGGTGTAGTCCCATTCATGCGCATTAAATTCCTAACTCGCTTATCTAACAAGATGAAAACAGGCACAAATATACCTATTGTGGAATTGCAGTGTTTTACTGATTCCTTCAAACATGCACAGTATGACAGAGCCCTAGATTTAAATAGACCGTTACCAGCTTTGATTTCATCGATACGTTGATGCAAGCTCGCCAATAACCTAGTCACACACACTCAACTGACCACCAACTTACCTTTGCTTTGATATTTTTGTAAATAAACATGGCGCGATGGAAATGTCGAATTCCAAAGCTAAACGCCTTGGATAAACAATACTTACGACTGTAACTAGAATCTTAGGAGAATCCAAAATAGGCCTGACTGATGTTTCCAGATAATCGTGATGTGATGGTACGTGGACTTAATGTAAAAAGTAATTAAATGATCCAAACGAACGAATAATTGTCAAGCGAGAGACGCATCTTAACAATGAACGTTGAACTTGAACAAGGACAAAGAAATAACGTTCCTACAGTCTACTCTAATACCTTCAATACTTCCCTCCCAGATCCATCTATCAATTTCGGTTGACGCAAATAAATACCGTGGAGAAGTAGCCATCATAAACGGCACACACATCCAACACTTGAGACCAAGTGGTTGTCACTTTACAAACAAATTACCGCAACTCTAAACCTGCTCACAATAGTCACTGGCAAAGGGACACAAATCTTAAAATAGTAAGTCAGTCGAATAGTGGAGTGACTGTAACACCACTCACATCATACAACTCAATGCATACAGGATTGATTTTTTTTTTTTTTTCCTGCGACAATTAACACCTCATAAATTAATGGTGCTACCTCACAGTATGTCACCTACAGAGGGCAGTACATATCAACTCACCGATACCATAACTAGTTAGTATTGCCAAGTGTATTTATTACTGCGTAATGATTGACAGTATGTCACCTACAGAGGGCAGTACACATCAACTCACTGATACCAACGCTAATTAGTATTGCCTAATGCATTTATTACTCTGTAATGATTGACAGTATGTCACCTACAGAGGGCAGTACACATCAACTCACTGGTACCAACACTAGTTAGTACTGCCAAGTGTATTTATTACTGTGTAATGATTGACAGTATGTCACCTACAGAGGGCAGTACACATCAACTCACTGATACCAACACTAATTAGTATTGCCTAATGTATTTATATATTGTTAACCGCGTTTCGCAGTATAGCAGTTAACTATTGTCTGTTCGAGATGGGAAACAGATGGGTATGGTATGTGGGGTCATGTGACAAGGGGTATTTAAGTGGAGGACAGAAGGTTGAATGTCAATCTAGGCCAGTCTCGCTACAGTGCAGTTTTCAACTTGTTGTTTTGTAAGTTTGTTGTATAATACAGGGCGACACCCGCCACCTTCCCCTGGGCACGATCGACAGTGCGACGGGTACAGGTTTCCAGGTATTTTTTCCTCAAAGGGGGTTTTATTTCTGGTTTTTCCTGGGCGGTCGGTGTGCCAGTAACGGGGATTACTATTTTGTCGATGTTTTTTGTCAGTTATTTTAAATGTTTCTTTAACCGAGTAATGTTTCGAGCATCAATAGTCGATCTTTTTTGCAGTTCATGTAAGTTATTTTTTCTCTCATTTAGTTTATTTCAATTTGAACACTACATGCAATGTAATGGCAGCCGTTTTTAGTCGGCTTTATTAGTATTTTTGTTAAATAAATGGTTCGCCAGATCGACTGCACATACG
This sequence comes from Saccoglossus kowalevskii, assembly GCF_978046115.1. Taxonomy (NCBI): domain Eukaryota; kingdom Metazoa; phylum Hemichordata; class Enteropneusta; family Harrimaniidae; genus Saccoglossus; species Saccoglossus kowalevskii. The sequence goes on from NC_140660.1 coordinate 30,993,600, forward strand.
TGGCCGAACCTGGCATGAACCTTACCTTATGTAAGTGTGTGTTGTACATTAACGGATGTGACGAGTCTAGTAAAGACTACTCTGTAATGATTGACAGTATGTCACCTACAGAGGGCAGTACACATCAACTCACTGAAACCAACACGACTGGTAATCAGTATTGCCTAGTGTATTTATTACTCTGTAATGATTGACAGTATGTCACCTACAGAGGGCAGTACAGGGAATTATTGACAGTATGTATATTGTAACATGTAAGGTCAGATTACCTCAATGATAAAATCTTTTTGTTGTAAGTGTACACATGTGATGTACGCAGTCTATGGCGATATCCTGCCAAGACTGTATGCTAATACATGTATCAAAAACTAGTAATATACAAGTAACCTATAGAATGCTGTGTGGGTAATATCTTTATATTGATTTTTGTTGCATTTGCAGCAAATAGTTACCAAACAATGAGAAATCTATAGGATTGAATATACCTCTCAGCTGGCTTCACATGCATAGTTCAAGCCTGCCTAACCAGTGCTTACACAAGGATTTAATTACAGCACCAAGAAGGTCTGTGGTTACAGCTTCATATTCAGAGTAATCGCAAAATTGATATTACAATAGAAAATCATAAAAGACTGGCAGTCCCATGCAATTAATAGCAAGTGAAATTCCTGGGATTGAAACATGTATTTTTAAGTCACTGATGTAGGCAATGAATGATAACTTCAAGTTGGCATAAAGACGAGGTAGTTTATTTAATCAGTGCTGAACTAGAGGCTGAAATTATAATTAAGTTCGTTGTCATATAATTTGTTTATTTCAATTTCTTCTGAAGTCAAATAGAATACACTGGTGAAACACGGTAGTAACCATGAGTGAAAGGATGTTTTGGGAGTATAGTTTACATTGTGTATGGAGTGGTAAGGTCCGGTGTCATATAATTTGTTCATTTCCAACTCTTATGAAGTCACATAGAATTTCACTTAATTTATTTTCGCTGAAACATTTTCAAGCAATACATGTGAATCCGATTTTCCTTGTGCTGTGTCTCAGTAGAGTATGGGGTAAATGGCATTTTCACTAGAATTTATTTCAGGGGAAAAATGTTTTCAGTAAAAATGAAGTACTGTAAAATCTGTATTAGAAGCCGCGGCTTTTAAAATGGTACAATGCAACAGAAGGGATGCGGCTTCTATTAGAGCATCTACACATATGAGAAATGATGAATTTTTGGTTCTCAATTATTCAAATAGAATGGATGCGACTTCTATTAGGGATGCGGCTTCTAATACAGATTTTACGGTATTATACCACATTATTACATATGTACTGCAGTTTATTTTGATTCGTCTATGAAATCGGTATTTCCACACCCCATATGTAGTCCTTTCAAGAGTAGCATTTTCGAAACATAGCAGAAATAAACAATATTTAGAAGTACGATATTTTACCCTTGGGGTACATGAATATACTTGCCGAGTGAAATGAAATTTGAACAACAGTAATGGTACTTCTAGACAGTCACTTATTTTGACTAAAACTAATTTGCATATCACCATGCAATAATGTTTTCGGTATTTACACGGTCAATATGCAAATGAACATGGTATTGGCGATCCGCTCCACTAGGATTGCCTCTCAAATCATTTGTGTGTGTGATTTCCAGTGTTTTCACGTATTAGTTCTTCTGTGATTTTTTTTTGGCTTGGCCGATTTCGCTCAAACATGGCAGGTACAGTAGGTCACACCTTCACCCTAATTAGGAAAAATCTGCAAAAAAATGTTGGTTAAGGGTTACCATATCAATGGTCAAAAAAAATGATTTTTGGATAGCTTTGAGCTAAATGTACATTGTATCTCCTACAAATTTAGGATACAACACCTCAGACATAGCTCATTGTATTCGGCTTGAGTGTGGGCACAAAGTTACTATTTGAATTTTTGATATCTTTTTTCATCAATGAGAAAGTTGATCCCAAATTTAGAGTAACTATTCATGTTCACCAGGTATGGCTTTTTAACTAACTCTTCTGTGATTTTTTTTGGCTTGGCTGATTTTGCTCGTACTTGACAGGTAGGTCGTACCATTACTAATTGGAAAAACAATCCTGACCCACCACTACCATGGCAACAGCCAAAATCTGTTTTTTGAATACTTACGCCCAAATTTATTACCTCCTACCAGTCTTGTAATTGCAGTGTTCAAATGATCATGCCTTTTTTTAGTCCCCGTTCGGAGGAAGTCCGAAAACGGGGACTTATAATTCGGTCTCCGTCCGTGCGTCTGTGCGTCTGTGCGTTCGTGCGTCCGTCCGGAGTCATATCTCAGAATCCCTTGGACCGATTCCGTTCATTCTTTGCATGTGCCTAGTACTTTATATGGGACATATGCACATGCAGTGGTTTAGCGATTCGATTCAAAATGGCCGACTGGCAGCCATCTTGTTCTTTGAAAAAGGTTGTATTTTGGACATGCTTTGTCAGTTTTCATTCAAACTTGGTACATAGAATATACATGTTAGAATACATGTCCATGACGATTTATTTTACAATTGGATCAAAGATGGCCGACTGGCAGCCATCTTGTTTTTTGAAAATATCGTATTTTGGACATGCTTTGTCAGTTTTCATTCAAATTTAGTACATGCATGTTAGGAGACATGTCCCCAACCATCTGTGAGTTCCTGAGTCTGTCCGTTTGTCCGTGTGTCCGTCCATCCGTGAGTCAGTCTGTCCAGAGTCATATTTCAGAATCCTGTGGACCGATTTCGTTCATTCTTTGCATGTGTCTAGTACCGTATGTGGAACATGTGCACATGCAGTGGTTTAGCAATTTGATTCAAAATGGCCGACTGGCAGCCATCTTGTTTTTTGAAAATGTTGTGTTTTGGTCATGCTTTGTCAGTTGTCATTCAAACTTGGTACATAGATTATACATGTTAGGATACATGTCCATGACGATTTATTTCGCAATTGGAACAAAGATGGTCAACTGGCAGGCATCTTGGTTTTTTTATGTGGTATCTTGGACGTGCTCTGTCAGATTTCATTCTAATTTGGCACATACATGTACTTTATACATGTTAGGATGCATGTCCATGACAATTTGTTTCAAAATCTGGTCAAGGATGGCCAAGTGACAGCCATCTGACTTTTTGGCCTTACTACTATATTTCCACAATTTATGTACCATTTTCATTCGTATTTGGCACATACATTGTACATCATACATATCAGTGTGTTTCATAATCAGATCAAAAATGGCCGAATAAGGCTGTTTTTATTTTTAGCCATATTACTACTACACGGAACACGTGTTTTGATGTAGATAAACAATCTGTTGTATATACGCCACTTGGAACTCAAGTTTCAAGGACACGCTCGCGACAACCCCTCCGCTTTAATATGACGAGCACAAAGAGAACTTTCAAAAATTTAACGGGGACTGTGTCATTTTCACTGACTTGTATTTAGAATACCATGTATTTCTTTTGTTTGGTATTTTACGTAATAATAGGTTACCTGTAGTGGTTCTGTTGATAATTTCAATTGCTCTTCTGCTTTCAATTTTTGAAATTTGCTTCTTTAAAACATGTCAATCACAGTATACTGTAAAACATGGCCAACATGTTAATTTATCTAATTTCTAATTTTGCTAGATGTCGCTAATTTAGTATAATCTCACAATGAGATTGTTGGTACTTTAGCTAAATTAGGATTCTGTTAATTTGTGTATTGAGTCTAATTCACTAAAATGGCATGTCGCTATTTCCATGTGTTTTACAGTAGCTTACTTTTTTACAGTCAGATTAGTGAATTAAATTAAATCCTAGTGACTCTACATGTACATACATGTAGTGTATCCTCCTACATTGTTGAAATTGGAAAATTATAAACCCTGTCAAAATGGATACATTTACTGTAGTTCCATTACCTACCATCATAAATAAAATATTATCCTAATATAAAATGTAGCTTATAGAATTTAACAAATAGGATTAAGAAGACAAATAAACAGCTGATAGGCAGCAATATACTACGTTCACGTTACGGGATCTCGGCACGTGCCGAAATTTTTAATCAGTTGTGTTTGCAGAGGGATTACAGCAGTTCTGTTCACGTTATTCAGGACCCACTGGGTGCTGAAATCACACCCTCATTCGTCGATCTGTTGGCCCAAACATGGAAAATGATACGCATATGATGATAATAATAATTGTTATAGTGAAATTATATCCATTTGTTGCAATGGTGTTTATTACGAGCCATCGTGCACATGAACGGCAAAGAAGATTCGAAACACAATTATTTTTGTCACGTCAATGTAAAATGTGCAAGAAAATTGAGGTTGTAGCAGCACATGAATATGCGTCGCTGATGACGGTTTGCATTCATTACTACAGCATCCGACCATCTACTAGTATATCCGAATTTCCTGTCATCGTCGTTTCATGCTAGTATCAATCAACTTATGTTTTTCTTAAATTTACCACCGAGGGCGTGATTTCGGCTCGTGCCGAGCGTTCAGACAGCAAATCTCGGCACGTACCGAGTTTCGGTCCCAAGCATCCATCGGGACCGAGATCGAGTTCTTTTCGGCACGTGCCGACTCGGTCCCGACCGTTCACACACACTTTTCGGCACGTGCCGACTCGTTCCCGAGTCTCAGCACGTGCCGAGATCTCCAACGTGAACGCCACTATAGATGACATGTTATATGGGACATGTACACAAGCAAGGATAAAATCCATTTCAGCACAAATACACGTATAGTATGACACTTGACAAATAAAATGATGCATTAATAAATACTTTTTAAATTCATCTATTTCTGGATGTTTTATTGTGTTTTTATTTCTTTGTAAGATATAAAAAAATAACAAAATTTCATCATAATTTTTGCATTTTCTGACAGGATATGTAATACATATTCTTATGATATGTACATGTATCATAATCAATGTTGTTTTTTTATTAGGAACAAGAGGATCTCAGCTCCACCAGCTGACCAGATAACTATATTGATAGGTTGAACTCGATGTCCACAGTGAGTATACTACAGGTATTTACTCTTAAATTTACACTTTCAGAGAATTTATTCAGGGTCTTGGCAATAAAGTGATATACTGTAAAATACTTTATTTTCACTAGCAGTTTATTTTCACTGAAGGAATGCATCAGTTAAAATAAAAACCAGTGAAAATAACATTTTTCTTATATTTTTACATCAAACTCAAAAATCATAGAAAATAAACTTAATACAAAACAGTTGAAATGTCTTTTCAGCAAAAATTATGTCTAGCTAAAATAAATTATTTTAAGTACTTGATTTGCAAGCACTATCAGAGTAAATTTGAGCACATAATCAAATGGGAAGACGAAACGATCGCAAACATTTGGACATCTTAAAAAAGAATAATTGAACATTTAATATTCACTCAATTTTGGCCAATTCAGATCACCAGCTATTTCACATAACTGTACCACTACTCCAATGAATCACTATATGAATTCTCAGTGTACATCTTGAAATTGTAGAAAGTATAATATATTTTTGGAAATAAATGCAAATTTCATCTCAATGTTTAATTTCAACTTTCTTTTCTATGAATAGTTAACACTTATAGCTCCAGACGATGAAGAGATTGAAGTGCGTAGTAAATTGGTTGATGGTCTGAAAACTGCTCTGAGAACCCAACCTATGCGATATGTACAGCTTTCCGTCTTCTGTGATGGTCTCAGAATTCTACTGTTTTCAAGCTGATATATATATATGATAGAGCAATCACAATACATTGTTATAACCCAACCTATGCGGTATGTACAGCTTTCTGTCTTCTGTGATGGTCTCAGAATTCTACTGTTTTCAAGCTGATATATATATATATATATATATGATAGAGCAATCACAATACATTGTTATATATAAACTTTTCTGTAACAGATCTTTTTTCACCAATTATGTTTGTAGGTTTGTGACAAGATTTATTGAGCTCGATGGGTTGACGTGTTTGCTTAATTTTCTAAGTAAAATGGACTATGACACCTTAGAAAGTGCAATCCACACCTCCATAATTGGCTGCTTAAAGCCTTGATGAATAACTCAGTAAGTATATACATTTCATCATTTTGACTTTCTATTTATTTGTCTTGGTGTACAATGAACCCTAGTATGGCTTTACATGTGAAATGATTGTAGACCACACTAGCACCCAGACTTTTCAATGGAGGCAGGCACATAATTACTGTTCTTTTATAATGAATAAATAATATTTTAAACATTCTGGAAAGTGTTGACTGGTGATTGGTCAGTTTAACTCACTCAGCCACTTTGTGTGTTGGATATGAATTGTACAATCTCTTACGTATTCATATATAATAACTAAATGATTAACTTTTATTAAAAATAAATGTTTGTGAACACAGCACATATACACATGTATGCTGAAGACGAGTTTAACCAAGCTGGCTTTAGTTGTGTTGTAGTACATTAGAAAGCTGTAAACCAAATTGATATTCTGCAAGTTTTTCTTCTTCTTCAATCAGTCTATACAAATGGAATGCTAAGCATTTACTTGTCAGGTATCAATATACAGCAACTGCATGATTCTACTCGGAGTTCACCAGAAATAATTATTAAATGAAAAGAAAAACTACTGTTATTAAAATGCTTTACAATTAGTTTTATAAGATTAATCGTGTTGCGTGTTCCACTTCCCTGAATTAGTAATATCTACAATAAAATGTGAAATAATGAATTTATTATTAATACCGATGTTGGCAAGATAAATAATAGATACACTTAACTCGTCTGGGAAAAGCTCCATAATCTACTTATTTTTAACTTGGTTAGAAATACCACAAAGCATAAACAGCATCACAAACTTTGATCGTCTCTATGAGGATCAACTATAAAACACATCTTAATAATAAATCGCCATATCCTGCATAAAATAAAACCACAATGTTTATTTTAGTGGAAATTATTATCTTGTGACTGGTAATTGCGTAAGAATCTTAACATGCATATCAGGTCAATAGCACATAGTAAAAAAAAAAGTCTTTGAGATGGTTGACCTGTGGTATTCGTAATCCAGCCAGTTAGTTTCTCAGCTGTGTGTTAAAATAGGTCATGAGGTTTATTATTATCTGTATTCATAGATAGAATATTATCGTAACTTATCATCACGTTAGTTGATAATTCCACTCTTAGCTGCATTTTTCACAGGATATTGACTCCAATACACGGCACATCAAGATATGTTTTACTCTAGGAGTTTTAGGTGTAAATGATATTCAATTGAATATCATTATCAAACTAAAATGAAACAAGCTTTCATATTAAATTTAATAAAATATACAATTAGTTTAATTTTAAATTGCGTTATTTACCATGATACAAGTGCGCATCCTTTTGATTAATGTCAACTTAACACATCGTCTTGTGTCACCATTAAACATGTGTACCAGTATTGTCTGATATCTATGGAGGTTTTTAGGAGGCAATGTAATAAATCATTTCCCCTCTCCCAATCTGGTTTGTGAAGTACATGTTTGCTTTGGTCTTGACAGTTTACAAATAAAACATGTCAGTCCGGAAATCTGTGGAAACATTATGAACGTGAGATTACCGGTAATGCTATGTTTGAATCTTTGTTGAAACAATCATAAAATGTGACAATGACTTTGACATATGAGGGTATTCACCTCATTATAACGGCATACACACATTATTACCAATCTGACTGGTCACTGAATGTTTCTTACACTTGCATCATGGGAGACAACATGTACTATCACATCCACATAGTATCAATGCTATAGCTGAGTTCTTACACTTGCATCATGGGAGGCAACATGTACTATCACATCCACATAGTATCAATGCTATAGCTGAGTAGCTGAGTTCTGACACTTGCATCATGGGAGACAACATGTACTATCACATCCACATAGTATCAATGCTATAGCTGAGTAGCTGAGTTCTTACACTTGCATCATGGGAGGCAACATGTACTATCACATCCACATAGTATCAATGCTATAGCTGAGTAGCTGAGTTCTTACACTTGCATCATGGGAGACAACATGTACTATCACATCCACATAGTATCAATGCTATAGCTGAGTAGCTGAGTTCTGACACTTGCATCATGGGAGACAACATGTACTATCACATCCACATAGTATCAATGATATAGCTGAGTAGCTGAGTTCTGACACTTGCATCATGGGAGACAACATGTACTATCACATCCACATAGTATCAATGCTATAGCTGAGTAGCTGAGTTCTGACACTTGCATCATGGGAGACAACATGTACTATCACATCCACATAGTATCAATGCTATAGCTGAGTAGCTGAGTTCTTACACTTGCATCATGGGAGACAACATGTACTATCACATCCACATAGTATCAATGCTATAGCTGAGTAGCTGAGTTCTTACACTTGCATCATGGGAGACAACATGTACTATCACATCCACATAGTATCAATGCTATAGCTGAGTAGCTGAGTTCTGACACTTGCATCATGGGAGACAACATGTACTATCACATCCACATAGTATCAATGCTATAGTTGAGTAGCTGAGTTCTTACACTTGCATCATGGGAGGCAACATGTACTATCACATCCACATAGTATCAATGCTATAGCTGAGTAGCTGAGTTCTTACACTTGCATCATGGGAGACAACATGTACTATCACATCCACATAGTATCAATGCTATAGCTGAGTAGCTGAGTTCTTACACTTGCATCATGGGAGACAACATGTACTATCACATCCACATAGTATCAATGCTATAGCTGAGTAGCTGAGTTCTTACACTTGCATCATGGGAGACAACATGTACTATCACATCCACATAGTATCAATGCTATAGCTGAGTAGCTGAGTTCTTACACTTGCATCATGGGAGACAACATGTACTATCACATCCACATAGTATCAATGCTATAGCTGAGTAGCTGAGTTCTTACACTTGCATCATGGGAGACAACATGTACTATCACATCCACATAGTATCAATGCTATAGCTGAGTAGCTGAGTTCTTACACTTGCATCATGGGAGACAACATGTACTATCACATCCACATAGTATCAATGCTATAGCTGAGTCGCTGAGTTCTTACACTTGCATCATGGGAGACAACATGTACTATCACATCCACATAGTATCAATGCTATAGCTGAGTCGCTGAGTTCTTACACTTGCATCATGGGAGGCAACATGTACTATCACATCCACATAGTATCAATGCTATAGCTGAGTAGCTGAGTTCTGACAGCATCAAAACCAAGACTGCAGTATTAGAAATATTAGGTGCAGTTTGCCTTGTTCCAAATGGACATAAGAAAGTATTACAAGCAATGTCCCACTATCAGAAGTATGCCGCTGAGAGAACCAGGTTCCAGGTAAAGATAACATTTATAATTGCTTTGCTAGTACTCTAGAAAGAGTTTTTTGTACTGAGTAAATCTTCAATTCATTCCATCTGTTTGGAGTCATCAACACACAACGACATTTGTGACACCGGAAAAAGAAATCTCACAGACACGAGAATCTATGATATGTCCTCTTTGCCCGGGTTGCCAGTTCGAGAAGTAAATGTTATTATTTGTATGTAATTAAATCAGGTTTACATAGTTATTTACTTATTAACACATCCAAAGGTATTTCACCCATCGGACATTGATGTCACATCCAATATAGAACTGTGTGGTGGGCACAGGAACTAGACTGGAAGGTAATGAGGATCTCCAACTTCCTGTGTGGGACTTGTGTCTTTTATATAAATCTGTAATATTATTTCCTTTTGCCTGTTAAAGACTGTCAACAATGATCTAGACAAGAGCACTGGTAAATATCGTGAAAAAGTGAATCTCAAAACCACTATTATGTCTTTTGTGAACGCTGCTCTTAAATACGGTGCTGGTGAGGTATGAACATCATTGCTTGTTTTCTAGTTTTTAGTCCCCGTTCGGGGACTTATGTTTTGCCCTGTGTGTGTCCGTGCGTCCGTGATCACCTGTATCTCGAACATGCATGGACCGATTAAGTTCAAACTTCACTCATACATCACACATTATATGGGACATATGCACATGCATTTTTTTCATGATCCGATTAACGATAGCCGAATAGCGGCCATTTTAAGGCCGAAAATGCATCAAAATCGCACATTTTCACCATTCCGGACCCGGATCTCAGTTATGCATGGACGGATTTTTCTCAAATTTGGTACATACATTAAACATAATAGGACCTTGATGCACTTCATTTTTTGGGGGGGATCGGGTTCGAAATGGCCGACTGGCGGCCATTTTGTTTTAAAGAATTCAGTTCTGGATCCGTATCTGAGACATGCTTGGATTGATCGAGTTCAAACTTCACACACACAAGGTACATCATGTCACAAATATGTATGTGCATTTGTTTCATGATCTCATTAACGATAGCCAAATGGCGGCCGCTTTAAGGCCGAAAATGCATTGAAATCGCACATTTTCACCATTCCGAACCTGGATCTCAGTTATGCATGGACGGATTTCCTTCAAATTTGGTACATACATTAAACATAATAGGACCTTGATGCACGTCATTTTTTTTTCGGATTAAGTTTGAAATGGCCGACTGGCGGCCATTTTGTTTTAAAGAATTCAGTTCTGGATCCGTATCCGAGACATGTCTGGATTGATCAAGTTCAAACTTCACACACACAAGGTACATCATGTCACAAATATGTATGTGCATTTGTTTCATGATCTCATTAACGATAGCCAAATGGGGGCCGCTTTAAGGCCGAAAATGCATTGAAATCGCACATTTTCACCATTTCGGACCCGTATCTCAGTTATGCATGGATGGATTTTGTTCAAATTTGGTACATTATACATTAAACATAATAGGACCTTGATGCACGTCTTTTTTTTTCGGATCACGTTCGAAATGGCCGACTGGCGGCCATTTTGTTAAAGAATTCAGTTCTGGATCCGTATCCAAGACATGTCTGGATTGATCAAGTTCAAACTTCACACACACATGGTACATCATGTCACAAATATATATGTGCATTTGTTTCATGATCTGCTTAACAAAAGCGGAATGATGGCCATTTTAAGGCCGAAAATGCATCAAAATCACGTATTTCCACAATTCCAGAACCGGATCTCAGTCATGCATGGATGGATTTTGTTCAGATTTAGCACAATGTGTTGTACATATGCAGGTGCATTTCGGTCATGATCTGCTTTGAATGTATATGTCACTCAAATATGAACGGAACGGGGACGTGTCATTGACAATGACTTGTTATTTTTATTTCTTTTTAAATCATAAAATTGTTTCGTTGAACTACTTTTTTTCACATAATATTTGATTAAGCTTTTTATGTTGAGCAAATTCTATGTGGCCATGGTAAATCAAACCACTGTTGTGTTTTGGTATATCCAAGGTTGCTCGTCACAGGTCTCCGGCCTAAATGCAGATACCGTGGAATTGTTTTTTTGTTTTTAATTAATTGGAGAAATAATGAGCTGATGAATTGAGACTTTTGATTCAGTAGAATTCTTTTTTTTTTTAAATTATAGTGATAAACTACATTTAATTGTCATTATTCTATGTATTATTTCTAGAAATTAATTAAAATTACTAATCATGCCAAACGTTGGTCTGTACTTGTTTGTGGTGAATGAGAACATTATACCTTACACTACTGCATCTAATAATCAGGCTTATATTCATTGCCTACCATCTATTTTGGTGTTATGCTGAGTGTGTATGTTGCCACTTTCTACAACTAATTGTCTGGGTATAGGGCGCCACCAAGTGGTAGATTTTGATAAATAACTCCCAGGGTTTAAATTTTGGGAATTTTTTTTGCATGGGAAATTACTCGTCTAATGATATTCCATCATATATAAGATCAACAAGAACTTTATTAAACCTTCTTATTTCTCTGAAGGTCTCATGCCACTAATTAACCAATGGCTGCTCGTAGCCCTCAATTTAAATGCCTAGCAAGGACCAATGAAATTTTTTAAATATTATTTTTCTCAGGTGCTCCCTGTTTGAGGGCGTAATCACCTGGGTCAGAGGTGAGACCAACATGTGGTCTTTTGTTTACTACTTAGCGGCTGTGTACCTGTGGGTTTATTCTGTGTGTTAATGGATGTTCTAATCTTGGTGTTTTTCCAGTGATTTCTCTTGGTGCAATCCAAATACGGTAGGTGTGTCTTGTTTACTTGAGATTTGCAAGAGTTTTAGCTGGCCAACATGTTAGTTTTTTTCATATGGTTGATTACTGGCACGTTGATTTCCCATTTTTGAGCCATATTTTCAACTTTCTTCGTCATTTTCATATAGCAATCTCGTCATATGTTAACATTATCGTCTATGGAAATTCAATTAGTGGTATGAGCCCTAAAGACTACTCTGTAATGATTGACAGTATGTCACCTACAGAGGGCAGTACACATCAACTCACTGAAACCAACACTACCGGTAATCAGTATTGCCTAGTGTATTTATTACTCTGTAATGATTGACAGTATGTCACCTACAGAGGGCAGTACAGGGAATTATTGACAGTATGTATATTGTAACATGTAAGGTCAGATTACCTCAATGATAAAATCTTTTTGTTGTAAGTGTACACATGTGATGTACGCAGTCTATGGCGATATCCTGCCAAGACTGTATGCTAATACATGTATCAAAAACTAGTAATATACAAGTAACCTATAGAATGCTGTGTGGGTAATATCTTTATATTGATTTTTGTTGCATTTGCAGCAAATAGTTACCAAACAATGAGAAATCTATAGGATTGAATATACCTCTCAGCTGGCTTCACATGCATAGTTCAAGCCTGCCTAACCAGTGCTTACACAAGGATTTAATTACAGCACCAAGAAGGTCTGTGGTTACAGCTTCATATTCAGAGTAATCGCAAAATTGATATTACAATAGAAAATCATAAAAGACTGGCAGTCCCATGCAATTAATAGCAAGTGAAATTCCTGGGATTGAAACATGTATTTTTAAGTCACTGATGTAGGCAATGAATGATAACTTCAAGTTGGCATAAAGACGAGGTAGTTTATTTAATCAGTGCTGAACTAGAGGCTGAAATTATAATTAAGTTCGTTGTCATATAATTTGTTTATTTCAATTTCTTCTGAAGTCAAATAGAATACACTGGTGAAACACGGTAGTAACCATGAGTGAAAGGATGTTTTGGGAGTATAGTTTACATTGTGTATGGAGTGGTAAGGTCCGGTGTCATATAATTTGTTCATTTCCAACTCTTATGAAGTCACATAGAATTTCACTTAATTTATTTTCGCTGAAACATTTTCAAGCAATACATGTGAATCCGATTTTCCTTGTGCTGTGTCTCAGTAGAGTATGGGGTAAATGGCATTTTCACTGGAATTTATTTCAGGGGAAAAATGTTTTCAGTAAAAATGAAGTACTGTAAAATCTGTATTAGAAGCCGCAGCTTTTAAAATGGTACAATGCAACAGAAGGGATGCGGCTTCTATTAGAGCATCTACACATATGAGAAATGATGAATTTTTGGTTCTCAATTATTCAAATAGAATGGATGCGACTTCTATTAGGGATGCGGCTTCTAATACAGATTTTACGGTATTATACCACATTATTACATATGTACTGCAGTTTATTTTGATTCGTCTATGAAATCGGTATTTCCACACCCCATATGTAGTCCTTTCAAGAGTAGCATTTTCGAAACATAGCAGAAATAAACAATATTTAGAAGTACGATATTTTACCCTTGGGGTACATGAATATACTTGCCGAGTGAAATGAAATTTGAACAACAGTAATGGTACTTCTAGACAGTCACTTATTTTGACTAAAACTAATTTGCATATCACCATGCAATAATGTTTTCGGTATTTACACGGTCAATATGCAAATGAACATGGTATTGGCGATCCGCTCCACTAGGATTGCCTCTCAAATCATTTGTGTGTGTGATTTCCAGTGTTTTCACGTATTAGTTCTTCTGTGATTTTTTTTTGGCTTGGCCGATTTCGCTCAAACATGGCAGGTACAGTAGGTCACACCTTCACCCTAATTAGGAAAAATCTGCAAAAAAATGTTGGTTAAGGGTTACCATATCAATGGTCAAAAAAAATGATTTTTGGATAGCTTTGAGCTAAATGTACATTGTATCTCCTACAAATTTAGGATACAACACCTCAGACATAGCTCATTGTATTCGGCTTGAGTGTGGGCACAAAGTTACTATTTGAATTTTTGATATCTTTTTTCATCAATGAGAAAGTTGATCCCAAATTTAGAGTAACTATTCATGTTCACCAGGTATGGCTTTTTAACTAACTCTTCTGTGATTTTTTTTGGCTTGGCTGATTTTGCTCGTACTTGACAGGTAGGTCGTACCATTACTAATTGGAAAAACAATCCTGACCCACCACTACCATGGCAACAGCCAAAATCTGTTTTTTGAATACTTACGCCCAAATTTATTACCTCCTACCAGTCTTGTAATTGCAGTGTTCAAATGATCATGCCTTTTTTTAGTCCCCGTTCGGAGGAAGTCCGAAAACGGGGACTTATAATTCGGTCTCCGTCCGTGCGTCTGTGCGTCTGTGCGTTCGTGCGTCCGTCCGGAGTCATATCTCAGAATCCCTTGGACCGATTCCGTTCATTCTTTGCATGTGCCTAGTACTTTATATGGGACATATGCACATGCAGTGGTTTAGCGATTCGATTCAAAATGGCCGACTGGCAGCCATCTTGTTCTTTGAAAAAGGTTGTATTTTGGACATGCTTTGTCAGTTTTCATTCAAACTTGGTACATAGAATATACATGTTAGAATACATGTCCATGACGATTTATTTTACAATTGGATCAAAGATGGCCGACTGGCAGCCATCTTGTTTTTTGAAAATATCGTATTTTGGACATGCTTTGTCAGTTTTCATTCAAATTTAGTACATGCATGTTAGGAGACATGTCCCCAACCATCTGTGAGTTCCTGAGTCTGTCCGTTTGTCCGTGTGTCCGTCCATCCGTGAGTCAGTCTGTCCATAGTCATATTTCAGAATCCTGTGGACCGATTTCGTTCATTCTTTGCATGTGCCTAGTACCGTATGTGGAACATATGCACATGCAGTGGTTTAGCGATTTGATTCAAAATGGCCGACTGGCAGCTATCTTGTTTTTTGAAAATGTTGTGTTTGGTCATGCTTTGTCAGTTGTCATTCAAACTTGGTACATAGATTATACATGTTAGGATACATGTCCATGACGATTTATTTCGCAATTGGATCAAAGATGGTAGACTGGCAGGCATCTTGGTTTTTTTTTATGTGGTATCTTGGACGTACATGTACTCTGTCAGTTTTCATTCTAATTTGGCACATACCGTACATGTACTTTATACATGTTAGGATGCATGTCCATGACAATTTGTTTCAAAATCTGGTCAAGGATGGCCAATTGACAGCCATCTGACTTTTTGGCCTTACTACTATATTTCCACAATTTATGTACCATTTTCATTCGTATTTGGCACATACATCATACATATCAGTGTGTTTCATAATCAGATCAAAGATGGCCGAATAAGGCTGGTTTTATATTTGGCCATATTACTACTACACGGAACACGTGTTTTGATGTAGATAAACAATCTGTTGTATACGCCACTTGGAACCCAAGTTTCAAGGACACGCTCGCAACAACCCCTCGGCTTTAATATGACGAGCACAAAGAGAACTTTCAAAAATTTAACGGGGACTGTGTCATTTTCAATGACTTGTATTTAGAATACCATGTATTTCTTTTGTTTGGTATTTTACGTAATAATAGGTTACCTGTAGTGGTTCAGTTGATAATTTCAATTGCTCTTCTGCTTTCAATTTTTGAAATTTGCTTCTTTAAAACATGTCAATCACAGTATACTGTAAAACATGGCCAACATGTTAATTTATCTATTTTATAATTTTGCTAATTCAAGATGTCGCTAATTTAGTATAATCTCACAATGAGATTGTTGGTACTTTAGCTAAATTAGGATTCTGTTAATTTGTGTATTGAGTCTAATTCACTAAAATGGCATGTCACTATTTCCATGTGTTTTACAGTAGCTTACTTTTTTACAGTCAGATTAGTGAATTAAATTAAATCCTAGTGACTCTACATGTACATACATGTAGTGTATCCTCCTACATTGTTGAAACTGGAAAATTATAAACCCTGTCAAAATGGATACATTTACTGTAGTTCCATTACCTACCATCATAAATAAGATATTATCCTAATACTAGTATAAAATGTAGCTTATAGAATTTAACAAATAGGATTAAGAAGACAAATAAACAGCTGATAGGCAGCAATAGATGACAGGTTATATGGGACATGTACACAAGCAAGGATAAAATCCATTTCAGCACAAATACACGTATAGTATGACACTTGACAAATAAAATGCTGCATTAATAAATACTTTTTAAATTCATCTATTTCTGGATGTTTTATTGTGTTTTTATTTCTTTGTAAGATATAAAAAAAATAACAAAATTTCATCATAATTTTTGTATTTTCTGACAGGATATGTAATAAATATTCTTATGATATGTACATGTATCATAATCAATGTTGTTTCTTTATTAGGAACAAGAGGATCTCAGCTCCACCAGCTGACCAGATAACTATATTGATAGGTTGAACTCTATGTCCACAGTGAGTATACTACAGGTATTTACTCTTAAATTTACACTTTCAGAGAATTTATTCAGGGTCTTGGCAATAAAGTGATATACTGTAAAATACTTTATTTTCACTAGCAGTTTATTTTCGCTGAAGGAATGCATCAGTTAAAATAAAAGCCAGTGAAAATAACATTTTTCTTATATTTTTAAATCAAACTCAAAAATCATAGAAAATAAACTTCATACAAAACAGTTGAAATGTCTTTTCAGCAAAAATTAAGTCTAGCTAAAATAAATTATTTCAAGTACTTGATTTGCAAGCACTATCAGAGTAAATTTGAGCACATAATCAAATGGGAAGACGAAACGATCGCAAACATTTGGACATCCTAAAAAAGAATAATTGAACATTTAATATTCACTCAATTTTGGCCAATTCAGATCACCAGCTATTTCACATAGTTGTACCACTACTCCAATGAATCACTATATGAATTCTCAGTGTACATCTTGAAATTGTAGAAAGTATAATATAGTTTTGGAAATAAATGCAAATTTCATCTCAATGTTTAATTTCAACTTTCTTTTCTATGAATAGTTAACACTTATAGCTCCAGATGATGAAGAGATTGAAGTGCGTAGTAAATTGATTGATGGTCTGAAAACTGCTCTGAGAACCCAACCAATGCGGTATGTACAGCTTTCTGTCTTATGTGATGGTCTCAGAATTCTACTGTTTTCAAGCTGATATATATATATATGATAGAGCAATCACAATACATTGTTATAACCCAACCTATGCGGTATGTACAGCTTTCTGTCTTCTGTGATGGTCTCAGAATTCCACTGTTTTCAAGCTGATATATATATATATGATAGAGCAATCACAATACATTGTTATAACCCAACCGATGTGGTATGTACAGCTTTCTGTCTTCTGTGATGGTCTCAGAATTCTACTGTTTTCAAGCTGATATATATATATATATGATAGAGCAATCACAATACATTGTTATAACCCAACCTATGCGGTATGTACAGCTTTCTGTCTTCTGTGATGGTCTCAGAATTCTACTGTTTTCAAGCTGATATATATATATATATATGATAGAGCAATCACAATACATTGTTATAACCCAACCTATGCGGTATGTACAGCTTTCTGTCTTCTGTGATGGTCTCAGAATTCTACTGTTTTCAAGCTGATATATATATATGATAGAGCAATCACAATACATTGTTATAACCCAACCTATGCGGTATGTACAGCTTTCCGTCTTCTGTGATGGTCTCAGAATTCTACTGTTTTCAAGCTGATATATATATATATGATAGAGCAATCACAATACATTGTTATATAAAAACTTTTCTGTAACAGATCTTTTTTCACCAATTATGTTTGTAGGTTTGTGACAAGATTTATTGAGCTCGATGGGTTGACGTGTTTGCTTAATTTTCTAAGTAAAATGGACTATGACACCTTAGAAAGTGCAATCCACACCTCCATAATTGGCTGCATTAAAGCCTTGATGAATAACTCAGTAAGTATATACATTTCATCATTTTGACTTTCTATTTATTTGTCTTGGTGTACAATGAACACTAGTATGGCTCTACATGTGGAATGATTGTAGGCCACACTAGCACCCAGACTTTTCAATGGAGGCAGGCACATAATTACTGTTCTGTTATAATGAATAAATAATATTTTAAACATTCTGGAAAGTGTTGACTGGTGATTGGTCAGTTTAAACTCACTCAGCCACTTTGTGTGTTGGATATGAATTGTACAATCTCTTACATATTCATATATAATAACTAAATGATTAACTTTTATTAAAAATAAATGTTTGTGGACACAGCACATATACACATGTATGCTGAAGACGAGTTTAACCAAGCTGGCTTTAGTTGTGTTGTAGTACATTAGCAAGCTGTAAACCAAATTGATATTCTGCAAGTTTTTCTTCTTCTTCAATCAGTCTATACAAATGGAATGCTAAGCATTTACTTGTCAGGTATCAATATACAGCAACTGCATGATTCTACTCGGAGTTCACCAGAAATAATTATTAAATGAAAAGAAAAACTACTGTTATTAAAATGCTTTACAATTAGTTTTATAAGATTAACCGTGTTGCGTGTTCCACTTCCCTGAATTAGTAATATCTACAATAAAATGTGAAATAATGAATTTATTATTAATACCGATGTTGGCAAGATAAATAATAGATACACTTAACTCGTCTGGGAAAAGCTCCATAATCTACTTATTTTTAACTTGGTTAGAAATACCACAAAGCATAAACAGCATCACAAACTTTGATCGTCTCTATGAGGATCAACTATAAAACACATCTTAATAATAAATCGCCATATCCTGCATAAAATAAAACCACAATGTTTATTTTAGTGGAAATTATTATCTTGTGACTGGTAATTGCGTAAGAATCTTAACATGCATATCAGGTCAATAGCACATAGTAAAAAAAAAAAGTCTTTGACATGGTTGACCTGTGGTATTCGTAATCTAGCCAGTTAGTTTCTCAGCTGTGTGTTAAAATAGGTCATGAGGTTTATTATTATCTGTATTCATAGATAGAATATTATCGTAACTTATCATCACGTTAGTTGATAATTCCACTCTTAGCTGCATTTTTCACAGGATATTGACTCCAATACACGGCACATCAAGATATGTTTTACTCTAGGAGTTTTAGGTGTAAATGATATTCAATTGAATATCATTATCAAACTAAAATGAAACAAGCTTTCATATTAAATTTAATAAAATATACAATTAGTTTAATTTTAAATTGAGTTATTTACCATGATACATGTGCGCATCCTTTTGATTAATGTTGATGTAAATTTCAACTTAACACATCGTCTTGTGTCACCATTAAACATGTGTACCAGTATTGTCTGATATCTATGGAGGTTTTTAGGAGGCAATGTAATAAATCATTGCCCCTCTCCCAATCTGGTTTGTGAAGTACATGTATGCTTTGGTCTTGACAGTTTACAAATAAAACATGTCAGTCCGGAAATCTGTGGAAACATTATGAACGTGAGATTACCGGTAATGCTATGTTGGAATCTTTGTTGAAACAATCATAAAATGTGACAATGACTTTGACATATGAGGGTATTCACCTCATTATAACGGCATACACACATGATTACCAATCTGACTGGTCACTGAATGTTTCTTACACTTGCATCATGGGAGACAACATGTACTATCACATCCACATAGTATCAATGCTATAGCTGAGTAGCTGAGTTCTTACACTTGCATCATGGGAGACAACATGTACTATCACATCCACATAGTATCAATGCTATAGCTGAGTAGCTGAGTTCTGACACTTGCATCATGGGAGGCAACATGTACTATCACATCCACATAGTATCAATGCTATAGCTGAGTAGCTGAGTTCTTACACTTGCATCATGGGAGGCAACATGTACTATCACATCCACATAGTATCAATGCTATAGCTGAGTAGCTGAGTTCTGACACTTGCATCATGGGAGACAACATGTACTATCACATCCACATAGTATCAATGCTATAGCTGAGTAGCTGAGTTCTTACACTTGCATCATGGGAGGCAACATGTACTATCACATCCACATAGTATCAATGCTGTAGCTGAGTAGCTGAGTTCTGACACTTGCATCATGGGAGACAACATGTACTATCACATCCACATAGTATCAATGCTATAGCTGAGTAGCTGAATGTTTCTTACACTTGCATCATGGGAGACAACATGTACTATCACATCCACATAGTATCAATGCTATAGCTGAGTAGCTGAGTTCTTACACTTGCATCATGGGAGGCAACATGTACTATCACATCCACATAGTATCAATGCTATAGCTGAGTAGCTGAGTTCTTACACTTGCATCATGGGAGGCAACATGTACTATCACATCCACATAGTATCAATGCTATAGCTGAGTAGCTGAGTTCTTACACTTGCATCATGGGAGGCAACATGTACTATCACATCCACATAGTATCAATGCTATAGCTGAGTAGCTGAGTTCTTACACTTGCATCATGGGAGACAACATGTACTATCACATCCACCTAGTATCAATGCTATAGCTGAGTAGCTGAGTTCTTACACTTGCATCATGGGAGACAACATGTACTATCACATCCACATAGTATCAATGCTATAGCTGAGTAGCTGAGTTCTTACACTTGCATCATGGGAGACAACATGTACTATCACATCCACATAGTATCAATGCTATAGCTGAGTAGCTGATTTCTTACACTTGCATCATGGGAGACAACATGTACTATCACATCCACATAGTATCAATGCTATAGCTGAGTAGCTGAGTTCTTACACTTGCATCATGGGAGACAACATGTACTATCACATCCACATAGTATCAATGCTATAGCTGAGTAGCTGAGTTCTTACACTTGCATCATGGGAGACAACATGTACTATCACATCCACATAGTATCAATGCTATAGCTGAGTAGCTGAGTTCTTACACTTGCATCATGGGAGACAACATGTACTATCACATCCACATAGTATCAATGCTATAGCTGAGTAGCTGAGTTCTGACACTTGCATCATGGGAGGCAACATGTACTATCACATCCACATAGTATCAATGCTATAGCTGAGTAGCTGAGTTCTTACACTTGCATCATGGGAGACAACATGTACTATCACATCCACATAGTATCAATGCTATAGCTGAGTAGCTGAGTTCTGACACTTGCATCATGGGAGGCAACATGTACTATCACATCCACATAGTATCAATGCTATAGCTGAGTAGCTGAGTTCTTACACTTGCATCATGGGAGACAACATGTACTATCACATCCACATAGTATCAATGCTATAGCAGAGTAGCTGAGTTCTTACACTTGCATCATGGGAGACAACATGTACTATCACATCCACATAGTATCAATGCTATAGCTGAGTAGCTGAGTTCTTACACTTGCATCATGGGAGACAACATGTACTATCACATCCACATAGTATCAATGCTATAGCTGAGTAGCTGAGTTCTTACACTTGCATCATGGGAGACAACATGTACTATCACATCCACATAGTATCAATGCTATAGCTGAGTAGCTGAGTTCTTACACTTGCATCATGGGAGACAACATGTACTATCACATCCACATAGTATCAATGCTATAGCTGAGTAGCTGAGTTCTTACACTTGCATCATGGGAGACAACATGTACTATCACATCCACATAGTATCAATGCTATAGCTGAGTAGCTGAGTTCTTACACTTGCATCATGGGAGACAACATGTACTATCACATCCACATAGTATCAATGCTATAGCTGAGTAGCTGAGTTCTTACACTTGCAGCATGGGAGACAACATGTACTATCACATCCACATAGTATCAATGCTATAGCTGAGTAGCTGAGTTCTGACACTTGCATCATGGGAGACAACATGTACTATCACATCCACATAGTATCAATGCTATAGCTGAGTAGCTGAGTTCTGACACTTGCATCATGGGAGACAACATGTACTATCACATCCACATAGTATCAATGCTATAGCTGAGTAGCTGAATGTTTCTTACACTTGCATCATGGGAGGCAACATGTACTATCACATCCACATAGTATCAATGCTATAGCTGAGTAGCTGAATGTTTCTTACACTTGCATCATGGGAGACAACATGTACTATCACATCCACATAGTATCAATGCTATAGCTGAGTAGCTGAGTTCTTACACTTGCATCATGGGAGGCAACATGTACTATCACATCCACATAGTATCAATGCTATAGCTGAGTAGCTGAGTTCTTACGCTTGCATCATGGGAGGCAACATGTACTATCACATCCACATAGTATCAATGCTATAGCTGAGTAGCTGAATGTTTCTTACACTTGCATCATGGGAGACAACATGTACTATCACATCCACATAGTATCAATGCTATAGCTGAGTAGCTGAGTTCTTACACTTGCATCATGGGAGACAACATGTACTATCACATCCACATAGTATCAATGCTATAACCGAGTCGCTGAGTTCTTACACTTGCATCATGGGAGACAACATGTACTATCACATCCACATAGTATCAATGCTATAGCTGAGTAGCTGAGTTCTTACACTTGCATCATGGGAGGCAACATGTACTATCACATCCACATAGTATCAATGCTATAACCGAGTCGCTGAGTTCTTACACTTGCATCATGGGAGACAACATGTACTATCACATCCACATAGTATCAATGCTATAGCTGAGTAGCTGAGTTCTGACAGTTGCATCATGGGAGACAACATGTACTATCACATCCACATAGTATCAATGCTATAGCTGAGTAGCTGAGTTCTTACACTTGCATCATGGGAGACAACATGTACTATCACATCCACATAGTATCAATGCTATAGCTGAGTAGCTGAGTTCTTACACTTGCATCATGGGAGGCAACATGTACTATCACATCCACATAGTATCAATGCTATAGCTGAGTAGCTGAGTTCTGACACTTGCAGCATGGGAGACAACATGTACTATCACATCCACATAGTATCAATGCTATAGCTGAGTAGCTGAGTTCTTACACTTGCATCATGGGAGGCAACATGTACTATCACATCCACATAGTATCAATGCTATAGCTGAGTAGCTGAGTTCTTACACTTGCATCATGGGAGACAACATGTACTATCACATCCACATAGTATCAATGCTATAGCTGAGTAGCTGAGTTCTTACACTTGCAGCATGGGAGACAACATGTACTATCACATCCACATAGTATCAATGCTATAGCTGAGTAGCTGAGTTCTTACACTTGCATCATGGGAGGCAACATGTACTATCACATCCACATAGTATCAATGCTATAGCTGAGTAGCTGAGTTCTTACACTTGCATCATGGGAGACAACATGTACTATCACATCCACATAGTATCAATGCTATAGCTGAGTAGCTGAGTTCTTACACTTGCATCATGGGAGACAACATGTACTATCACATCCACATAGTATCAATGCTATAGCTGAGTAGCTGAGTTCTTACACTTGCATCATGGGAGACAACATGTACTATCACATCCACATAGTATCAATGCTATAGCTGAGTAGCTGAATGTTTCTTACACTTGCATCATGGGAGGCAACATGTACTATCACATCCACATAGTATCAATGCTATAGCTGAGTAGCTGAGTTATGACACTTGCATCATGGGAGACAACATGTACTATCACATCCACATAGTATCAATGCTATAGCCGAGTCGCTGAGTTCTGACAGCATCAAAACCAAGACTGCAGTATTAGAAATATTAGGTGCAGTTTGCCTTGTTCCAAATTGACATAAGAAAGTATTACAAGCCATATCCCACTATCAGAAGTATGCCGCTGAGAGAACCAGGTTCCAGGTAAAGATAACATTTATAATTGCTTTGCTAGTACTCTAGAAAGAGTTTTTTGTACTGAGTAAATCTTCAATTCATTCCATCTGTTTGGAGTCATCAACACACAACCACATTTGTGACACCGGAAAAACAAATCTCACAGACACGAGAATCTATGATATGTCCTCTTTGCCCGGGTTGCCAGTTCAAGAAGTAAATGTTATTATTTGTATGTAATTAAATCAGGTTTACATAGTTATTTACTTATTAACACATCCAAAGGTATTTCACCCATCGGACATTGATGTCACATCCAATATAGAACTGTGTGGTGGACACAGGAACTAGACTGGAAGGTAATGAGAATCTCCAACTTCCTGTGTGGGACTTGTGTCTTTTATATAAAACTGTATTATTTCCTTTTGCCTGTTATAGACTCTCACCAATGATCTAGACAAGAGCACTGGTAAATATCGTGAAAAAGTGAATCTCAAAACCACTATTATGTCTTTTGTGAACGCTGCTCTTAAATACAGTGCTGGTGAGGTAGGAACATCATTGCTTGTTTTCTAGTTTTTGGTTTTAAATATTTATTTTTGAAAGATATTTTCTTGTTTTTTGCTTCAACCTTTTTTTATAGACTTACAATATAAGTCCATCCATAAGAGTAGATGTCAAAGGGAGCTTTTAAACTGTACCTTAACATTGTAAAATTTAATAATATTGTAGCCTTGATATCATGTACGTGTGTGGGGGCTAATAAGTTTGATATTTTAATTTTGTCTAATAAGACTAGTTTTATTATCTTTTCAGGATAACTTAGAGTTTGGTGTTCACCTCCGATATGAGCTACTAATGCTTGGTATACAACCTATAATAGACAAACTTGGATAACATGAAAATACAACTCTAGACAGGTAAGTCTGTTGTATAGTAGATGATGTGCTTAAACTGATATAATTACAGTACAGCAGTGTTTTTATGGGTGTCTTAACTTTCTTTAATTTATTTCCTATTATACATCTAGTATATGTATTTGATGTTTGTTTGCTTTCCCTAGGCATTTGAATTTCTTTGAGATGGTTTGAAATGAGGATGAGAGGGAACTATCCAAGAGGTTTGATACAGTAAGTACATTTGTTTTATTTATTGGCTTTGTATGCCTTAGAATGTTTAGGATGAACACAAAAACTTGTATACCATATTTCGGGTCTATGTTGTATTTCAGTGTAGTTGTGTATTAAACAACCCGAGACAAAAACTTATTTTTTTTCCTGAAACTTATGATAAAGACATACAGCTTATTGTTGTTTATTTAGGTCAAAATTAACAAAGAAATTGTCGAAAATTAAACGAAAATGTTGGTTTTTGACTCCCATGTGCGAAGCACAAAATGGGAGTCTTTGCAGTTAGTGTGTCTGTATGTGTGTATGTGTGTATGTGTGTGTGTATGTGTGTCCGACTGTTCCACTGCTATCTCAAGAACCATACATCGGTTTTTGATGAAACTTGGTGCATAGATGCTCTGGGCCAATGCGCAGATTTGATTAGGTTTTGGTAAAAATCCAATCTCGTTAATTACCTAATTTGCATGATAATTAGCTAATTTTTAGCTGTTCTATGACTGTTCCACTGATATCTAAAGAACCACTCATTGGATTTTGATGAAACTTGGTACATAGATGCTCTGAACATATGCGCAGATTTGATTAATTTTTGGTAAAAATCCGTGCATATTAATTACCTAATTTGCATGATAATTAGCTATTTTTTAGTGGTTCCATGACTGTTCCACTGATATCTAAACAACCACTCATTGGATTGTGATGAAACTTGGTACATAGATGCTCTGAACTAATGCTAGGTTTTGATTAGTTTTTGGTAATAATCCGTGGATACTAATTACCTAATTTGCATAATGATTAGTCAATTTTCGGTTTTTCCACTGATATCTCAAGTACTAATCATCACATTTCAATGAAACTTGGTACATAGATGTCATACGACACTGCACAGACCTGATAGTTTTTATGGTAATATCAGTACATATTAATTACCTAATTTGCATAATTAATTAATTTTCAGCATTTGATATAAGTAGTTAGCATTACATTTCAATGAAACTTGGTACTTACATACTCAAGGACTATGCAGAGATTGATTGTTTTCGATAAATATTTGTGCATATTAATCACCTAATTTGCGTAATTAGTTAATTTTCAGCTTTTCCACGGGTATCTCAAGTACTAATCATCGCATTTCAATGAAACTTGGTACATAGATCCTTTAGGACTATGCAGAGACCTGATTAATTTTAGGGTAAATAATTGTGCATATTAATTACCTAATTTGCATAATTAATTTTCAGCTTTTCTACTGATATCTAAAGTACTAATCATCACATTTCAATGAATCTAGAATTATGCAGACCCAATTAGTTTCCGGTAAATATTTGTGCATATTAATCACCTAATTTGCATAATTAACCAACTTTCACACTGATATCTCAGGTACTATACATCACATATCAATGAATGTACATGGATGCTGTAGGACAATAGACAGACCTGAATAATTGTGGGTTAAAATCTGTACATATTAATTACCTAATTTGCATAATTAACCAATTTTAAGCTTTCACACTGATATCTAAAGTACCGTAAAAACTCCAAAATTTCGACCGGTTTTAAATAATTGGTGTTAGAAATGTGACGTGTTTTTAGAGTCAAAATTAAGGTGCATTTTCGGACGGTCGAATTTTTCAGAATAGAAATCAGCAAATGAAAAAATGGGGATGATAGACAGTGTGCTTCATTAGTTTTTAAAAAATGCAATGTCCGTCAATTGACGTAAACTTCCTCATGTTTCACGGTAAAAGCAAAGGTCGTGGCCGAGTTGTAACTCAAAATCTAAACAAAGTCATCAATCAGTGAGTATTATGACAAGCAAAACAAAACATCAAGACGCGGAGAAGAGGTCAGCACAAAACTAATAGGTCAAAAGACAAAGCTGTCTCGCACTACCTAGGAAAACTTGCGAATGTTCGAAGTACAGGTACCCATTGGACAAAAGATACATGGAAGTTTAGCAAACTATCTCCCCGACCCAGTGCAATGTATCCGGTTAGAATCAAAGCTCACGTGTCCCTTACTTGAGGGACCAAATTCTGCCGTAAATTCGCCCTTGGATTAAAAAATAAAATGGGATTTAAGAAAATAAAATGGGACTTTTAAGGTGTATTTTGGCGTCATTTTTCGGACATTTCAATCAATCCTGCCGGCTAAAATAGAGTAAGTTTTACCGTAGTCATTGACGTCTGTCTATTCAAGAGTACACGTGTATGATTTTTATCGTGACTAGCGTGAGCGGGTAAGCTTCCTTTCGAGAATGAGCTGTTATCACTGTGAACAATGTTAAATTATTCTTCAGATGACCAGTTTATTTTTTAAAAACAACTAATTTTTTTATTTAAAAAAAATCATGCCGTTTTCGCATCAAAATCCAAGCCAAAATATCGTACTACAACATCAATCTTTTCCGCATTGCGTTCAATAACATTAACATATTTAAATAAGCTATGGTAATTTGAACACGTTGGCATCATCCAGCTTTTTGATTGGTTAATTAGCAATTTGACCTATTTGACCTAAGAGAACATGGCGGATATCCTACAGCATCAAACGTTTATACGAGACCGGAATCATTCGCTTACGATGAAACTAAGTTGACTTTTATTTGTATTTCATAACCATTCAACAAATTTATTTTGTGTACATTATTATAATCACTACTGAGTACAGTAATAATCAACAATTCAGAAACGCAGCATGCCGAGATTTTTGTGTTCGTTTTTATTTGAAACTTCGTTGATTTAGAATATATTTTCGTTACCAATAAAATAAAAATCTCTCAGTCAATCAGAAACCCGGATTCATGCCTTCGAGGAAGGTCCCGTTTGAACGCTCACATCGGGGTTTTTTTCGTTTGGGGGAAAACTAAAACTGGTCGCAATTTTCGAATAAGAATGAGTCGGCAATTTTTAGTGGAGTCGAAAATTTGGAGGTAAATAAAACACCGAAACCCGGCAAATAAATAGGCGACCGAATTTTTAGAGGGGTCGAAATTTTGGAGTTTTCACGGTACTAATTATTCCATTTCAATGAAACTTAGTACAAAGATGCTCTAGGACAATGTACAAACCTAATTAGTTTGGGGTAAAAATCTGTTCATATTAATTCCCTAATAAGCATAATAATTCATAATTTTTTGGTTCTAATCACATTTCAATTAAACTTGGAGACATAGATTTTCTGTTACATTGCGTAGACCTCATTAGTTTTACACTCAAATCTGGTCATATTAATTTTCTGATTTGCATATTTAGTTTTCAGCTAAGTAATTTCGAATTATATTTAATGTGTTTCCAATACTCTCAGCACATGGGAGTTCTTTCTATGCTTTCTTTGATCAATATTTTATTGAGAAAATAGTGTTGATATAGTGTGCGTGTTAGATTAACTTTCATAAATTTGAAAACATATGTAGGTGCACTTAATGTTTTTTTTTGTTTTTTTCGTTTGATAGGTTCATATAGATACCAGAAGTGCAACTAGTATGTTTGAATTACTTCGGAAGAAACTTGCACATACCGCTGCCTATCCACACCTATTGTCCTTATTAGAGCACTTTCTTCTGTTACCGAGTAAGTATACCAGTTTAATTGGCAAGTTGCACCATGCGATTAAGTCAATAGTACGAATGACTTACGGTTCCATTATAGGAAATACTGGTTGCCGGGCTGTGTTGATTGATTGTTTTGATTCCTGCTGTAATTATCATTCAGTAAGGACAGAAGCTGAAATGAACACTACAGGAACGTCTGCGTGATAGATAAAAAATCGAAAAATAAATCACAGCGATTTCCTCAATGAAGAGGTCAATGAACTTCAAATATGAATTTATATCATGTTTGGATGAATTTAATGAATCTCTTTTTTCACACCTGTCAGTTTAATCAACGTTATTTATTTGTCTCTTTTGAAGAAAATTCCAGCAGTCCGCATTATTGGATGCTGATTGACCGACTTGTCCAGCAAGTCGTATTAGAGTATGAGAATGGTGAAGATCCAGACGTTGCACCGTTGGAATTGAACACGAACCAGTTGATGGAACCAATGTCCAATGAGGATGAAGTATTGAAAAAAACAAAGTGAAGAATTCGAAAAGGGTCAGATAATAAAAAAAATTTGTTAATTTTATGTGCCAAGAGAAAATTTCCAGTTCAGTAAATGAAAAACTTTTGTCATCAAACTTCATATACCCACGATGTAAAAGTGTTTAAGTAACCTATTATCCAAATTTTTATAAAATCTGTAAGCAATCATACATGTATTATACATGCTATAAAGATTTCCAGTTTACTGTGTAGATATCTTGATTTTTATACTTAACTTATTTTTACTGAAAACCTCAAATTTAAGTTGACTGATTTATCAAAAAATAAAATTACATGCAAAACTAAAAATAGGAAAAATAATAATAATTTTTTCTAAATTTGACTTTCATTGATTTTTGTTCTTCAGTGATATAAATAAAGATATGTATTCTGATGTATACTGTTATCATAATACTGCAACTTATTCCTATATTTGCCTTTACACAGAACGAGAGGAAATGAGGGCTCAGTTGGAAAAAGTCAAAAGAGAGTGTGAGGCAAGAGCAGAAGAAAAGGTATACATGTGTAATATAATACCCTTTTTAAACCCAGTGTAACTTGCTGCACAACTTTTTTTTCTAATTTTTTTTTGGTTCTTAGATGTAATGTAAAGAGAGAAATATTCATTTAGTTTATCTATCAAATGTCATTTAATGCCACCTACTAACGGTGTTATATACCATTCATGTTGGTTATCCATAGAGGCTTTCTACTTGCCTCTTAGTTGACAATGAAGGTGTTCATGTAGTACATATACGGTAACTACACCCAGCTCTACAGTGTGAGCGAATTGTTATTTATAAATCCATGTGTTACATAAACTAAGCTTCTGTGTCTCAGTTTTGCAACATATACAATTTATGCACTGGCAGCTGGTGACAGAATGCATCATAGCTTACCTGTTTGCTGGGTGTGTTTACAGCATACGTGATTATGGGCACATTGATCTTCCGGATTTGCGTTATTCTACTCTATTATTAGTGTCTGCATCTACGTAAATGACTGAGGTGTGTCTACAATCAAAATAAGTTATGTTTTGATGATCCAGCATACGTGATTATGGGCACATTGATCTTCCGGATTTGCGTTATTCTACTCTATTATTAGTGTCTGCATCTACGTAAATGACTGAGGTGTGTCTACAATCAAAATAAGTTATGTTTTGATGATCCAACATATGTGATTATGGGCACATTGATCCTCCGGGTTTGCGTTATTCTACTCTATTATTAGTGTGTGCATCTACGTAAATGACTGAGGTGTGTCTACAATCAAAATAAGTTATGTTTTGATGATCCAGCATACGTGATTATGGGCACATTGATCCTCCGGGTTTGCGTTATTCTACTCTATTATTAGTGTGTGCATCTACGTAAATGACTGAGGTGTGTCTACAATCAAAATAAGTTATGTTTTGATGATCCAGCATACGTGATTATGGGCACATTGATCCTCCGGGTTTGCGTTATTCTACTCTATTATTAGTGTGTGTATCTATGTAAATGACTGAGGTGTGTCTACAATCAAAATAAGTTATGTTTTGATGATCCAGCATACATGATTATGGGCACATTGATCCTCCGGGTTTGCGTTATTCTACTCTATTATTAGTGTGTGTATCTACGTAAATGACTGAGGTGTGTCTACAATCAAAATAAGTTATGTTTTGATGATCCAGCATACATGATTATGGGCACATTGATCCTCCGGGTTTGCATTATTCTACTCTATTATTAGTGTGTGCATCTACGTAAATGACTGAGGTGTGTCTACAATCAAAATAAGTTATGTTTTGATGATCCAGCATACATGATTATGGGCACATTGATCCTCCGGGTTTGCGTTATTCTACTCTATTATTAGTGTGTGTATCTACGTAAATGACTGAGGTGTGTCTACAATCAAAATAAGTTATGTTTTGATGATCCAGCATACGTGATTATGGACACATTGATCCTCCGGGTTTGCGTTATTCTACTCTATTATTAGTGTGTGCATCTACGTAAATGACTGAGGTGTGTCTACAATCAAAATAAGTTATGTTTTGATGATCCAGCATACGTGATTATGGACACATTGATCCTCCGGGTTTGCGTTATTCTACTCTATTATTAGTGTGTGTATCTATGTAAATGACTGAGGTGTGTCTACAATCAAAATAAGTTATGTTTTGATGATCCAGCATACGTGATTATGGGCACATTGATCCTCCGGGTTTGCGTTATTCTACTCTATTATTAGTGTGTGCATCTACGTAAATGACTGAGGTGTGTCTACAATCAAAATAAGTTATGTTTTGATGATCCAGCATACGTGATTATGGACACATTGATCCTCCGGGTTTGCGTTATTCTACTCTATTATTAGTGTGTGCATCTACGTAAATGACTGAGGTGTGTCTACAATCAAAATAAGTTATGTTTTGATGATCCAGCATACGTGATTATGGACACATTGATCCTCCGGGTTTGCGTTATTCTACTCTATTATTAGTGTGTGCATCTATGTAAATGACTGAGGTGTGTCTACAATCAAAATAAGTTATGTTTTGATGATCCAGCATACGTGATTATGGACACATTGATCCTCCGGGTTTGCGTTATTCTACTCTATTATTAGTGTGTGCATCTACGTAAATGACTGAGGTGTGTCTACAATCAAAATAAGTTATGTTTTGATGATCCAGCATACGTGATTATGGACACATTGATCTTCCGGGTTTGCGTTATTCTACTCTATTATTAGTGTGTGTATCTACGTAAATGACTGAGGTGTGTCTACAATCAAAATAAGTTATGTTTTGATGATCCAGCATACGTGATTATGGACACATTGATCCTCCGGGTTTGCGTTATTCTACTCTATTATTAGTGTGTGTATCTATGTAAATGACTGAGGTGTGTCTACAATCAAAATAAGTTATGTTTTGATGATCCAGCATACGTGATTATGGGCACATTGATCCTCCGGGTTTGCGTTATTCTACTTTATTATTAGTGTGTGCATCTACGTAAATGACTGAGGTGTGTCTACAATCAAAATAAGTTATGTTTTGATGATCCAGCATACGTGATTATGGGCACATTGATCCTCTGGGTTTGCGTTATTCTACTCTATTAGTAGTGTGTGCATCTACGTAAATGACTGAGGTGTGTCTACAATCAAAATAAGTTATGTTTTGATGATCCAGCATACGTGATTATGGGCACATTGATCCTCTGGGTTTGCGTTATTCTACTCTATTAGTAGTGTGTGCATCTACGTAAATGACTGAGGTGTGTCTACAATCAAAATAAGTTATGTTTTGATGATCCAGCATACGTGATTATGGGCACATTGATCCTCCGGGTTTGCGTTATTCTACTCTATTATTAGTGTGTGCATCTACGTAAATGACTGAGGTGTGTCTACAATCAAAATAAGTTATGTTTTGATGATCCAGCATACGTGATTATGGGCACATTGATCCTCCGGGTTTGCGTTATTCTACTCTATTAGTAGTGTGTGTATCTACGTAAATGACTGAGGTGTGTCTACAATCAAAATAAGTTATATTTTGATGATCCAGCATACAATAAATGCAATTTTTCGTTTTTGTGTGCGCTTCTGCTTGAGATGCTATTTTTATTTGAATCATGCCATCGGAGTCGTTGCTATGACATTTCAATAATGTAAAATGCAGCTTTTTCATTTCATGTCAACTGTAGCAGTGAAATACTGTCAAAAAATCAAAACATGTATGGTGATCTCGTGTCAGGTAATCATGACAGCCAGAACAAATTCGTTTCTAGTGACTGTCTGGCAATGTGATGGATTTTAAAAACAACAACAACACATATTCAGTACATCAGACCATTCAATTCATGATTTCATCACTTAATTATATTTCTTTTATTAGAAAAATAAAATAATAACTTACCCACTTACCTTTATATTCTGTTTCTTTTTTTCTATCTTTTCTACTATTTCAATTTGTATTGTGTTCTCTACCTTGTATGTTCCTGTCCAATTCTACCCTGTTTCCTGTCTATCTAGGAGGTAAGCCCAAATTATACCCACAACAAACAACACACCATTACTTACCCCTCATTGTACATGTGTTTTACTCTAATATCTGCATGCCAACCAAATCCTGTTCAAAACTCAGTGTTCAATTTTAGCAAATACTGATTTTGCCATTCTTACTGTTATGTTGGGTTGTTAATGCATGTGATTTACTCTAATATCTGCATGCCAACCAAATCCTGTTCAAAACTCAGTGTTCAATTTTAGCAAATACTGATTTTGCCATTCTTACTGTTATGTTGGGTTGTTAATGCATGTGATTTACTCTAATATCTGCATGCCAACAAAATCCTGTTCAAAACTCAGTGTTCAATTTTAGCAAATACTGATTTTGCCATTCTTACTGTTATGTTGGGTTGTTAATGCATGTGATTTACTCTAATATCTGCATGCCAACCAAATCCTGTTCAAAACTCAGTGTTCAATTTTAGCAAATACTGATTTTGCCATTCTTACTGTTATGTTGGGTTGTTAATGCATGTGATTTACTCTAATATCTGCATGCCAACCAAATCCTGTTCAAAACTCAGTGTTCAATTTTAGCAAATACTGATTTTGCCATACTTACTGTTATGTTGGGTTGTTAATGCATGTGATTTACTCTAATATCTGCATGCCAACCAAATCCTGTTCAAAACTCAGTGTTCAATTTTAACAAATACTGATTTTGTCATTCTTACTGTTATGTTGGGTTGTTAATGCATGTGATTTACTCTAATATCTGCATGCCAACCAAATCCTGTTCAAAACTCAGTGTTCAATTTTAGCAAATACTGATTTTGTCATTTTTACTGTTTTGTTGGGTTGTTAATGCATGTGATTTACTCTAATATCTGCATGCCAACCAAATCCTGTTCAAAACTCAGTGTTCAATTTTAGCAAATACTAATTTTGTCATTCTTACTGTTATGTTGGGTTGTTAATGCATGTGATTTACTCTAATATCTGCATGCCAACCAAATCCTGTTCAAAACTCAGTGTTCAATTTTAGCAAATACTGATTTTGCCATTCTTACTGTTATGTTGGGTTGTTAATGCATGTGATTTACTCTAATATCTGCATGCCAACCAAATCCTGTTCAAAACTCAGTGTTCAATTTTAGCAAATACTGATTTTGCCATTCTTACTGTTATGTTGGGTTGTTAATGCATGTGATTTACTCTAATATCTGCATGCCAACCAAATCTTGTTCAAAACTCAGTGTTCAATTTTAGTAAATACTGATTTTGTCATTCTTACTGTTATGTTGGGTTGTTAATACATGTGATTTACTCTAATATCTGCATGCCAACCAAATCCTGTTCAAAACTCAGTGTTCAATTTTAACAAATACTGATTTTGTCATTCTTACTGTTATGTTGGGTTGTTAATACATGTGATTTACTCTAATATCTGCATGCCAACCAAATCCTGTTCAAAACTCAGTGTTCAATTTTAACAAATACTGATTTTGTCATACTTACTGTTATGTTGGGTTGTTAATACATGTGATTTACTCTAATATCTGCATGCCAACCAAATCCTGTTCAAAACTCAGTGTTCAATTTTAGTAAATACTGATTTTGTCATTCTTACTGTTATGTTTGGTTGTTAATACATGTGATTTACTCTAATATCTGCATGCCAACCAAATCCTGTTCAAAACTCAGTGTTCAATTTTAGCAAATACTGATTTTGTCATTCTTACTGTTATGTTGGGTTGTTAATGCATGTGATTTACTCTAATATCTGCATGCCAACCAAATCCTGTTCAAAACTCAGTGTTCAATTTTAACAAATACTGATTTTGCCATTCTTACTGTTATGTTGGGTTGTTAATGCATGTGATTTACTCTAATATCTGCATGCCAACCAAATCCTGTTCAAAACTCAGTGTTCAATTTTAACAAATACTGATTTTGTCATACTTACTGTTATGTTGGGTTGTTAATACATGTGATTTACTCTAATATCTGCATGCCAACCAAATCCTGTTCAAAACTCAGTGTTCAATTTTAACAAATACTGATTTTGTCATACTTACTGTTATGTTGGGTTGTTAATACATGTGATTTACTCTAATATCTGCATGCCAACAAAATCCTGTTCAAAACTCAGTGTTCAATTTTAACAAATACTGATTTTGTCATTCTTACTGTTATGTTGGGTTGTTAATGCATGTGATTTACTCTAATATCTGCATGCCAACCAAATCCTGTTCAAAACTCAGTGTTCAATTTTAGCAAATACTGATTTTGCCATTCTTACTGTTATGTTGGGTTGTTAATGCATGTGATTTACTCTAATATCTGCATGCCAACCAAATCCTGTTCAAAACTCAGTGTTCAATTTTAACAAATACTGATTTTGTCATACTTACTGTTATGTTGGGTTGTTAATACATGTGATTTACTCTAATATCTGCATGCCAACCAAATCCTGTTCAAAACTCAGTGTTCAATTTTAGCAAATACTGATTTTGACATTCTTACTGTTATGTTGGGTTGTTAATGCATGTGATTTACTCTAATATCTGCATGCCAACCAAATCCTGTTCAAAACTCAGTGTTCAATTTTAACAAATACTGATTTTGTCATTCTTACTGTTATGTTGGGTTGTTAATACATGTGATTTACTCTAATATCTGCATGCCAACCAAATCCTGTTCAAAACTCAGTGTTCAATTTTAGCAAATACTGATTTTGACATTCTTACTGTTATGTTGGGTTGTTAATGCATGTGATTTACTCTAATATCTGCATGCCAACCAAATCCTGTTCAAAACTCAGTGTTCAATTTTAACAAATACTGATTTTGTCATTCTTACTGTTATGTTGGGTTGTTAATACATGTGATTTACTCTAATATCTGCATGCCAACCAAATCCTGTTCAAAACTCAGTGTTCAATTTTAGCAAATACTGATTTTGCCATTCTTACTGTTATGTTGGGTTGTTAATGCATGTGATTTACTCTAATATCTGCATGCCAACCAAATCCTGTTCAAAACTCAGTGTTCAATTTTAGTAAATACTGATTTTGTCATTCTTACTGTTATGTTTGGTTGTTAATACATGTGATTTACTCTAATATCTGCATGCCAACCAAATCCTGTTCAAAACTCAGTGTTCAATTTTAACAAATACTGATTTTGTCATTCTTACTGTTATGTTGGGTTGTTAATGCATGTGATTTACTCTAATATCTGCATGCCAACCAAATCCTGTTCAAAACTCAGTGTTCAATTTTA
The DNA here is from genome assembly GCF_978046115.1 of Saccoglossus kowalevskii. Lineage (NCBI taxonomy): Eukaryota > Metazoa > Hemichordata > Enteropneusta > Harrimaniidae > Saccoglossus > Saccoglossus kowalevskii. Next base: position 31,030,249 of record NC_140660.1, read on the forward strand.
ACAAATACTGATTTTGTCATTCTTACTGTTATGTTGGGTTGTTAATGCATGTGATTTACTCTAATATCTGCATGCCAACCAAATCCTGTTCAAAACTCAGTGTTCAATTTTAACAAATACTGATTTTGTCATTCTTACTGTTATGTTTGGTTGTTAATACATGTGATTTACTCTAATATCTGCATGCCAACCAAATCCTGTTCAAAACTCAGTGTTCAATTTTAGTAAATACTGATTTTGTCATTCTTACTGTTATGTTGGGTTGTTAATGCATGTGATTTACTCTAATATCTGCATGCCAACCAAATCCTGTTCAAAACTCAGTGTTCAATTTTAACAAATACTGATTTTGTCATTCTTACTGTTATGTTTGGTTGTTAATACATGTGATTTACTCTAATATCTGCATGCCAACCAAATCCTGTTCAAAACTCAGTGTTCAATTTTAACAAATACTGATTTTGTCATTCTTACTGTTATGTTTGGTTGTTAATACATGTGATTTACTCTAATATCTGCATGCCAACCAAATCCTGTTCAAAACTCAGTGTTCAATTTTAACAAATACTGATTTTGTCATTCTTACTGTTATGTTGGGTTGTTAATGCATGTGATTTACTCTAATATCTGCATGCCAACCAAATCCTGTTCAAAACTCAGTGTTCAATTTTAGCAAATACTGATTTTGTCATTCTTACTGTTATGTTGGGTTGTTAATGCTTTGAACGCCAAATAAAATGAAAGCTAATTTAGAAAGAGAGACCTCTGCATTAATAGATGCTAAGCATCAGAATGATTTGTTATCTAATGAGCTTACTAATGTCAGAGTTGCGGTAAGTGACCTCCCCAAACGCGTGTCATGCTGCACGTTTTATTTATTTATTCATTCACAACTTTGTTTGTACATAACCAGAATGTACATGTTTTACTAATTGAAGTTTAGAAATGACATTATGTTATACAAATGCGTAGATTTAATACTAATAATAGAAATGAAGTAGCCACAGAATGTTAAAAAGTGCATGGAACGTGGAATGTTTAGATGAGAATGAAACACCATCTTTGCTTTTGAAGTTATTCCTTCGATTGTACGTTTATTTTCTACTTGATCGATTAGAATGACTTAATATGTTGACAAAATACATTTTGTAATTTCAAGCGTTGGAGCAGATTGTGTAATATATGCATTGGAGCAGTGGAGAAATGGGTGCTTTGATCTCTCATTAATTTTAATGTAATGTTAATAATGTTTTTGTTTTGTTTATTTGGCTCATATGAATAACTTGTGTTGTTTGCAATTGCTAATTAGGCTAGCCAAGGTGGTCCTCTACCAGAAAGCAGTGTGGGAATACAAAGTGGAATACCACCTCCTCCCACATTTCAACCTGCTCCCCTCCACCACCACCTGGACCTGGACCAATACTGCTGCAAACAGGATTACCTCCACCTCCGCCCCCGCCACCACTACCATCTTTTGGTGCGGCACCACCACCTCCGCCACCACCAGGTAAGTTTCATGTAGTGTTTCTCTTTCAGAACTACTGTATTTATTCGGGTAAGAGCTTATGCCTGGGCTAACGCCCACCCCCAACGAACTTTAGGACGTAATTTTGTTCGATTGCAACAGTGACACCGACTTGGACTTTGAGGGTTTTGACTTTGACAATGATGGCAATGAACGTACAAATAAAGATCTGAGAAGTCTTTTTAAACAACTATGAACTTTCGTAATTTTTAAATTAAATTTGTAAATTAAATGTGTAAATTTGTAAATTATTATTGAACTTGTATGACAGTTGATCCATAATTTGTCGAAACCAAAAATAATTTTACACAGTTTAACCCCTGACATTTTAGTTTATTTTGAGTTGACACGTATTGGGTTTGTTTGTTGGCGGGACATCCTAATTAGCATATATAGAATATTTTGACTCGTGTATTAGATTTTGATGTATAAACTTTGTAAATCTTTTGAGCTGTCAATTTTAATGAAGCAATGACAAGTTACAATGCATATAATACTTTCATGTTTTACTCAAACTTTGTACAATCAACTTAATTGTGCTTTTTGCTGTGTCTCTTACAGGAGCTCCACCTCCTCCGGGTGGCCCTCCGTTATATAGCAGCTCGATGAATAATGCCTTTCCACAAAGAAGAAAAGATCTACCTAAACCCGTTACTGCGCTGAAGTCTTTCAATTGGTCTAAAATGCCAGAAAGAGATGCAGTCGGCACATTATGGCAAGACCTCGACGAGTCTAAGGTATGTATTCTAACCACTTTCATATATGCCATCGTGACATCGTAAAATATAATTGTCTTGATTATGGGAACGAAATTTTCTCAACTCTATGTTTTATCATTATTATACACAAAATTGTGCATCAACAGTAACAATCCATCCAGTTAGTTACAACTTCAAAGTCAACCGTAATCAATTGTATATTCAACTTTATATTATACTAATGTAACCAATTATCTGTATTACTACAAGGATTTGGTCAATTCATTTCTACTTCCTGGTCTCAAAATACTGATGACCATCGTTTTTGTATGGTTGTGGCACATCCCTGATTTCACTTGCAAACTTTCCAAGAATCGTGATAATGTTTTTGCATTGAATATTACAGGCTGTGAAAGTGATAGACCTTGATGAATTTTAAAAGACGTTTTCGGCGTACCAGAGGACAAAAGTGGAAGATGACGAAATGACGATAATCAAACCAAAAGCTAAGGAACTCTCAGTGATTGACGGGAGACGAGCTCAGAACTGCATCATCTTATTGTCCAAATTGAAAATGACAAATGATGAAATTGCAAAAGTCCTGATGTTGATGGACCAGAAGGAAGACATTCCTATAGATATGCTAGAACAGGTTAGAATTAGTACCAGTACAATACACTGAAAATGTACCATGTGCATGTTCATATGTATTGTACTTTTGTGATCTTTATAATGATTTATCATTTTCAGTTTAACTTATTTTTAAGATTGAATAAGCTTTAATGCATACTGTGAGTTAGTTTTCAAGTTTTGCTTTGAGCTTATTTAAACTAATTCTTGTGTGTAATTCTAGTGTGTTCATTTGCGCATATGTGCATTACTGTGAATTTTACAAAAGACAAATTTTCACAAGTCTGGGAACATTTCACTGGGTCTTTAAGCCCCCTCAAACATTTCCAAATAATCAAATCCAGAACTTTCCTGGGAAATGAAAATTTAGTGGTTTATAATATTTAAACGCATTGACAGTGACACGCCGCTTAGTGAGTTGTAGTGTGTAATGTACAAAGTTGACATATTATTGTGTCTGCACAGCTCCTGAAATATGTACCCACAGCGGAAGAAGTCAGCTTATTAGAAGAACACAAGCATGAAATTGATCAGATGGCCAGGGCAGATAGATTCCTGTATGAATTAAGCAAGTATGTACAATTATGCGTCAGTCTCAGTTTTCATTGTTGCACAGCGGCCTTTTTAGTCCCCGTTCGGACGAAGTCCGAAAACGGGGACTTATAATTTGGCCTCCGTCCGTGCGTCCGTGCGTCTGTGCGTCCGTGCGTCCAGAGTCATATCTCAGAATCCCTTAGACCGATTCCGTTCATTCTTTGCATGTGCCTAGTACTTTATGTGGGACATATGCACATGCAGTGGTTTGCCGATTCGATTCAAAATGGCCGACTGGCAGCCATTTTGTTTTTTGAAAATGTTGTATTTTGGACATGCTTTGTCAGTTTTCATTCAAACTTGGTACATAGATTAGACATGTTAGGATACATGTCCATGACGATTTATTTCACAATTGGATCAAAGATGGCCGACTGGCAGCCATCTTGTTTTTTGAAAATGTCGTATTTTGGACATGCTTTGTCAGTTTTCATTCAAATTTAGTACATAGATCATACATGTTAGGATACATGTCCCCGACCATCTGTGAGTTCCTGAGTCTGTCCGTCCGTCCGTGTGTCCGTCCGTCTGTGCGTCAGTCTGTCCAGAGTCATATTTCAGAATCATGTGGACCGATTCCGTTCATTCTTTGCATGTGCCTAGTTCCTTATGTGGGACATATGCACATGCAGTGGTTTAGCGATTCGATTCAAAATGGCCGACTGGCTGCCATCTTGTTTTTTGAAAATGTTGTATTTTGGACATGCTTTGTCAGTTGTCATTCAAACTTGGTACATGGATTATACATGTTAGGATACATGTCCATGACGATTTATTTTGCAATTGGATCAAAGATGATCGACTAGCAGGCATCTTGTTTTTTTTTTATGCAGTATCTTGGACGTGCTCTGTCAGTTTTCATTCAAATTTGATACATACATGTACTTTATACATGTTAGGATGCATGTCCATGACAATTTGTTTCAAAATCTGGTCAAGGATGGCCGATTGACAGCCATCTGACTTTTTGGCCTTACGACTACTATTTTCTCAATTTAAGTACCATTTTCATTCATATTTGGCACATACATCGTACATATCAGTGTGTTTCATAATCAGATCAAAGATGGCCGAATAACGGCTGTTTTTATTTTTGGCCATATTACTACTACACGGAATACGTGTTTTGATATATATTGTAAATATACAATCTGTTGTATACGCCACTTGGAACTCAAGTTTCAAGGACACGCTCGCGACAACCCCTCCGCTTTAATATGACGAGCACAAAGAGAACTTTCAAAAATTTAACGGGGACTGTGTCATTTTCAATGACTTGTTATGAAAATCTTGTATTTATTCTGTCCTTATTATGCAGTTTGTATACTGGAGTCTATGACAAAGATATTCAAAGGATTTGTTTTAATAATGTGTTCCATATTAATTACATGGGCATTAGAACATTTTCATACATATTATCATACAAATTTGTCTTCATGAGATTTGTGGCATGATAAACGCAATTGTGAACGTAGCTCTTTGTAAATCAGTCATTCTAAACTAATGTGTTAAAAAATAGAAATATTTGATGTTATCAGTCTTTTACAGGGTTGTGGTGTATAGTGTGGTGGTGGTGGTGGTTGTCCCACATATAGATTGTGTGTAAAATGTGTTTATACAAGTCTGCGGTATAATTGGCTCTAATAACATTGTGATTGCCATCACCTTTTTTCAGAATAACACATTACGAGCAGCGGTTGAAAGCGTTGTTTTATAAAAAGAAATTTGCAGAAAGAATGGCCGAATGTAAACCTAAAGTTGAAGGTGAGTGATCATCAACTTCATCATAGTATTTGTCTGATTAGCCATACTGTCTGTTGAAAAAAAAATGTAGCATTTTTGCTGAATGCGGGCACCCCGCTGTATTTTGCAGTATGTCGTTGTGTGTATAAAATGACAGATATGTGTCTACCAGAGTTGGCATAATTACGAGTCACCTCTCTTGAGCTATTGAACTAAAGTTATCCCCCTGTGGAGTTAATAATTGTGTAATTGCTGCAAATTTATTTTTAGCGCACGTCCTTTGAAGATCAGTTTCTCCACTGTAATATAAGCCTCAAAGTTGACATGTGGTTAGCTTCTTTTAATGTAGTGTAATGTTTATTGAATTATCGTATAACCAATCATGTGTATTTAAGGTAGTAATCTAGCATTGCCAAGTAGGACTGACATCGATCAAAGTAGAGTTTCTAATTTAAATAGAATAAACTTTCCTCATTATGGCATTTATTATTTGTTAAAAGCACAAATTGTGTCCTACATGTATGTCTAGTTTCATGGGGAAGTCTGCTTCAATTTCACAAGAGACAAATTCCTGTAAGGAAAATTGCTCGTAGACTGGTGTTCCTTGAGACAGAGTGGCACCATCACTTTCAGGCAATTTTATCAACACAAATATCTTGAGTGTTTGAAATTACTGCCTGCATGGATGCCCAAGATGGGTATTTTGATGGGTCAGTCAGTCAGGCCAATAAAAATTTAAACTTGCATGTTGTTGATCTGGTCAAATTTGTTCATTCTATTCTTCAATAAACAATTTGAACTGTCCTTGAACTTTAACAACATTATCCTCTGTAGCTTATCATAAAAATTAGGAAAACCAAAATTGGGAAAATTGCTTAAATTGATATTGTTTGTTGTGTGTGTGTATTAGTGGAATGCCAAGTTTCTGTCGTGCTTACTTGAAATGATAACAAAAGTATTTAAAAATGATTTTTAATGCATGGCGGGTAACTTTCTGACGGCTGGTAAAATTTGAAAGTTAGGCCAGACTTTCATTATTCCTTGTTTCGCGAACCCGCCGAATGAAAAAGAGCCGAAAATGAAATAAAAATAAAATTTTATTTCAGCGTAATTTCTCGCGCCCGCCGACTTATGAGTGCAAAAAACTGCTAAAAAAAATATTTTTATCTTTATTTTTTTCCGCCCGCCGCCTAACAAATCCAAGTTGCATTTTTATGGGACTATCATGATCAAAGTACTGAAGTCTCGCGCAGATCTATACTTTATGTGCGTTGTTTGTGGTGACATGCTGTGAAAATCTGTTGTCAAAAACCGAGAAATACTCATTAATGCTGAAAATTGTGCCCCAATTGGCAACATTGCCAACCAGGTTATACATGGAATAAAAATTTATTTCATTTCTTCTCTTCGATCAATGATCTCACTTACAATTCTTTGAGAATCACGCAAATCTAATGGAAAAAAATAATTAATTTTACTTATTTTTCGCCCTCCTCAAAAAAATTAACTCATAAAAACTCGAGAAACAAGGACTAAAAAAAGTCTGGCCTTACCTACCCTGGTGTCTTGTACACAATTTTGAAAAATTTTAAACACTGATATCCTTAAATAATTTAATCATAAACTTTTCTTTTTTTTCCATCAGCGGTGCTCCATGCATCCAAGGAAGTCATCAAAAGTAAAAGATTGCATAAACTATTGGAAGTAGTATTAGCAGTCAGGAATTACATGAATCGCGGGCAAAGGGGCAATGCTGTCGGTTTTAAAGTATCCAGTTCAAACAAGATAATAGATACCAAATCAAGTATAGACAGAAGTATCACATTATTACATTTTATTATTGAAACGTTACAGAAAAAGGTAAATACGACCATTTCCATTGTTCCTTGCATAGTTACTCATTTTTTATTCGATACATGTAATATCATGAACTTATAAATTTGATCGTGTGCTGTTCCTGGTGACTCAAGACGTAATAAGTTCAGAAATACATTTATGTGGGAAGCAACTGGCATTTCCCTAGTGAGTCCTGAATATTTGTACTGTTTAGCATGCCCTACCTAGTTCAAGACTGTTAGAACTAACTTTGTGACAATTAGGGGAAGGGGGTATGCATGGAACACGCAACCAAACTTGTGATACCGTGTAATTGATCCCAAAACCCATAAATATTTGTCTGATATGGTGGTACATACCATATCATTATCATTGTCAGGTGACAATAATTCTCTTATTGACATTGTTCAGGGGTAGACCATTTGGAATTATGGGGGGGGGGGTATTTTGATACCGTGTAGTTGATCCCAAAACCCATAAATATTTGTCTGATATGGCGGTACATACCATATCATTATCATTGTCAGGTGACAATAATTCTCTTGTTGACATTGTTCAGGGGTAGATCATTTGGAATTATGGGGGGGGGGGCATTTTGATACCGTGTAATTGATCCCAAAACCCATAAATATTTGTCTGATATGGCGGTACATACCATATCATTATCATTGTCAGGTGACAATAATTCTCTTGTTGACATTGTTCAGGGGTAGACCATTTGGAATTATGGGGGGGGGGCATTTTGATACCGTGTAATTGATCCCAAAACCCATAAATATTTGTCTGATATGGCGGTACATACCATATCATTATCATTGTCAGGTGACAATAATTCTCTTGTTGACATTGTTCAGGGGTAGACCATTTGGAATTATGGGGGGGGGACATTTTGATACCGTGTAATTGATCCCAAAACCCATAAATATTTGTCTGATATGGTGGTACATACCATATCATTATCATTGTCAGGTGACAATAATTCTCTTGTTGACATTGTTCAGGGGTAGACCATTTGGAATTATGGGGGGGTGCATTTTGATACTGTGTAATTGATCCCAAAACCCATAAATATTTGTCTGATATGGCGGTACATACCATATCATTATCATTGTCAGGTGACAATAATTCTCTTGTTGACATTGTTCAGAGGTAGACCATTTGGAATTATGGGGGGGGGGCATTTTGATACCGTGTAATTGATCCCAAAACCCATAAATTTTTGTCTGATATGGCGGTACATACCATATCATTATCATTGTCAGGTGACAATAATTCTCTTGTTGACATTGTTCAGGGGTAGACCATTTGGAATTATGGGGGGTGCATTTTGATACTGTGTAATTGATCCCAAAACCCATAAATATTTGTCTGATATGGTGGTAAATACCATATCATTATCATTGTCAGGTGACAATAATTCTCTTGTTGACATTGTTCAGGGGTAGACCATTTGGAATTATGGGGGGGGGTGCATTTTGATACCGTGTAATTGATCCCAAAACCCATAAATATTTGTCTGATATGGCGGTACATACCATATCATTATCATTGTCAGGTGACAATAATTCTCTTGTTGACATTGTTCAGGGGTAGACCATTTGGAATTATGGGGGGTGCATTTTGATACTGTGTAATTGATCCCAAAACCCATAAATATTTGTCTGATATGGTGGTAAATACCATATCATTATCATTGTCAGGTGACAATAATTCTCTTGTTGACATTGTTCAGGGGTAGACCATTTGGAATTATGGGGGGGGGGCATTTTGATACCGTGTAATTGATCCCAAAACCCATAAATATTTGTCTGATATGGCGGTACATACCATATCATTATCATTGTCAGGTGACAATAATTCTCTTGTTGACATTGTTCAGGGGTAGACCAGATCTTTATCTAAACATTTTGACGAACTTATTGCTTTTTTGAACGTCATAAAACATAATTTCCTTTTTCTTGGCCTGACCGAAACATGGCTGAATTCAAACTCTAACTGCTCTCAGTATAATTTACCGTCTTATAATTTAATTACATGTAACCATGACATTTCAAAAGGCGGAGGCGTAGCACTGTACATTCACGAATCCTTGTCTTTTACCCGTATTAACACATTCAAAATTACGCACTGTGAATCGATCTTTGTGGAAACCCGCATAAACAACAAAAAGATTATCATAAGCGTTAAGTACCGTAAACCTAACACCCCATATCATGAATATTTTGACAGTTTAGAGCTAGGTCTACACCAGTTGTCAGCCAAGGCTATTGATTCTATTATACTTGGCGACGTGAACATTGACACGTCTGTTGATTTCCCACCTGTTACTCACTACAACACAATTCTCAATTCGTACAATTTTTTTTCCAAATTATTGCCACACCTACTAGGGTCACTGATACTTCTAGTACTGCAATTGATCACGTTCTTACGAATGCATCCGGCTATTTTATACAAAGTGGAACTATTCACACAGATATTAGTGACCATTTTCCCGTTTTTTGTAATTTTGAAAATTTTCAGCACGCTTTTAAAAAAGAGGATACGGTCTTGAAGTATGACTATACTAATTACAACCAATCCATGTTTATTGCAGACTTGAACGAGATATCTTGGCAGCCAGTGTATGATCACTCCAACCCTAGTGATGCATATAATACATTTTATGACTTATTTTATACGGTTTTGTGTAAGCATTTGCAGGTCAAATTAAACAAAAGGAAATTAAAACATCCATCTAAACCATGGTTGTCAAAAGGTATAATTAAATCAGTCCAAACCAAACACAAATTATTTGCCAAGATGAAAAAAAATCCTGGCAACTTTGAAAAACAAACGGAATATAGAACATATAGAAACCTTTTGACTAAACTCCTCAAGTCAGCAAAGAAACGCTATTATTCAAATAAATTCAAGTCCGCGCATGACAATACTAACACAACTTGGCGAGTAATAAATAATATTTTAAATAAATCAACTAAAACATCACCACGTACTTTAAATTCATTTAGTCAGTTGCCCTGTGAAAAAATCCTGACAGAAACAACAGATATTGTTGAAGAGTTTAACCATTTTTTCACCAATATCGGATCAAAACTCTGGGATAACATTACTGCCCCGGGCGACTTTACTGGCAATTATCGTGACTCTTTTTATTTTCGTCCTGTGAATGAGAGCGATATATTCAATGAAATCACTGCCCTAGATCCTGGAAAATCAGTAGGACATGATGGTGTCCCCCCTAAAATTGTCAAGCATGCTAGCCATATCATTTCTCACCCCCTTGCCCACATTATCAATTGTTCAATTCGCCAAGGTATATTTCCTAATGCTCTTAAAATAGCGAAGGTCATTCCCATTTATAAAAAAGGTTCCGCAAATGATGTCAACAACTACCGTCCAATATCTATTCTACCTATTTTTAGCAAAGTATGCGAATCAATCGTTAATAAGCAATTAATTACATATCTTGAGAAAAAATCCATACTCATTGATACTCAATTTGGCTTCCGTAAAAAACACAGTACAAAACTTGCCTTGGCTGACTTGGTGTCAGACATAGCTGACAAACTGGACCTCGGCCATATCACCTTTGGTATTTTTATCGATCTCAAAAAAGCCTTTGACACCATTAATCATGAAATACTGTGCTGCAAACTAGAACACTATGGTATTAGAGGTCTTCCTCTATTATGGTTTAAAAACTACTTTTGTAATTGCCAACAATTTGTATGTATTGAAAACACTTCATCTTTGCCACGACCTATTACCTGCGGGGTTCCGCAAGGGTCAATTCTAGGCCCAATCTTATTTTTAATATATATAAATGATATAGCCAACTCTACCAATTCCTTTCATTTTCGACTCTTTGCAGATGATACTAACCTATTTAAATTTATTCAAAACAATAAAATCAATCTCTCAGAAATTGATAATGATTTTCAAAGGGTTCGTGAATGGTGCAGTGCTAACAAACTTACTATTAATTCTGAAAAAAACAAATTACATGATAATTAAAACACCACAACGATCGGTCACTACTGAGGGCAGCCTGGAAATTAACGGCTCACTGATAAAGGGCGTATATGTTGTCAATTACCTTGGCGTCTCCATTGACCAGAATATGTCATGGAAAGCCCACATTGATAAAATTTGCGAAGTTATCGCACCAAAAACTGGATTAATTTCACAACTACGTCATTTTGTACCTAGGAATATCCTAATTCTCTTATACAATTCCTTAATTCTACCACACATTACATATTGCCTGGAAATCTGGGGTAATACATATGCTACTCTACTGCAACCAATATATCTCTTACAGAAAAAAATAGTACGCCTCATCACTTTCTTTGATTCGTATTCCCATGCTGCTCCTCTTTTCAAAAAACTAAGAATACTAGACATTTTTTCACTCTGCAAGTTACAAACCAGTTTATTTGTCTTTGATCTCAGCAATAAATATTTTGTACATGATATTTACAACTATTTGGATCCTTTGTCCCATAATTATCAAACCCGTTTAACATGTAGCTTGAACAACTATACTCCAAAGCTGAATCTTACACTCAACCAACACAGTCTTAAATACTCTGCAACAAAACATTGGAACTCTTTGCCTGATGCATTTAAAACCATCACTAAGAGACATATATTCAAAGCAAAATTAAAAAAACTATCTCTTAAAAATTTGATTTGTAATATTTTTTCTCTTTCTTTCTTTATTTGGAGATTTGTGTGATTAAACTATGAAATTATATATACAGGGGGTTACGGACTAGTTCTGATGAACTATATCTGTAATCCCCACCAAAAAAAAGAAAAGTTATCTAAGTAGAAATCGTTATTTATTTATTTGTTTATTTATTTGTTTATTTATTTATTTATTTATTTATTTAATTATTTATTTATTTATTTATATGTATTTACTGCCTGTGCAACTTCTACCTTTACCGTTGTTGTTTTTTTTTTTTTTTCGGTGAAATAAATTTCATTCATTCATTTGGAATTATAGGGGGGGGGCATTTTAGGAATAACTTCAGGTGGGTTTGGAGTGACCCATAATGCATCTATTCAATTTCTGTGAAATGTTTAAACCTTTGACCCATAATGCATCTGCTCAATTTATGTGAAATGTTTAAAGTTGTCACTTTTGACCTAGGGTCGGTTGGGTTTGTATTGACCCATAATGCATCTGTTCAATTTCTGTGAAATGTTTGAAGTTGGCACCTTTGACCTAGGGTTGTTTGGGTTTGTATTGACCCATAATGCATCTGTTCAATTTCTGTGAAATGTTTAAACCTTTGACCCATAATGCATCTGCTCAATTTATGTGAAATGTTTAAAGTTGTCACTTTTGACCTAGGGTCGGTTGGGTTTGTATTGACCCATAATGCATCTGTTCAATTTCTGTGAAATGTTTAAACCTTTGACCCATAATGCATCTGCTCAATTTATGTGAAATGTTTAAAGTTGTCACTTTTGACCTAGGGTTGTTTGGGTTTGTATTGACCCATAATGCATCTGTTCAATTTCTGTGAAATGTTTAAACCTTTGACCCATAATGCATCTGCTCAATTTATGTGAAATGTTTAAAGTTGTCACTTTTGTCCTAGGGTCTGTTGGGTTTGTATTGACCCATAATGCATCTGTTTAATTTATGTGAAATGTTTAAAGTTGGCACCTTTGACCTAGGGTCAAGTGGATTTGGAGTGACCCATAATGCATCTGTTCAATATCTGTGAAATGTTTAAAGTTGTCACTTTTGTCCTAGGGTCTGTTGGGTTTAGATTGACCCATAATGCATCTGTTTAATTTATGTGAAATGTTTAAAGTTGGCACCTTTGACCTAGGGTCGATTGGGTTTAGATTGACCCATAATGCATCTGTTTAATTTCTGTGAAATGTTTAAAGTTGGCATCTTTGATCTAGGGTCGGTTGGGTTTGTATTGACCCAAAATGCATCTGTTAAATTTTTGTAAAATTTTTTAAACCTTTGACTCGTAATGCATCTGTTTAATTTCTGTGAAATGTTTATAGTTGGCACCTTTGACCTAGGGTTGGGTGGGTTTGTATTGACCGATAATGCATCTGTTCAATTTCTTTGAAATGTTTAAAGTTGGGACTTTTGACTTAGGGTCGGTTGGGTTGGATTGACCGACCCATAATGCATCGGATGATGTACCACCATTATGGACAATCAAGTTGTGCTAAAGACACGAATCAGGTTTCTCGCCTAGAACCAAATCCCAGGACACGATCCTCACCAAATCGTCATCCCCCGGCTGTCAAATTTTGTCTGCCCGGAGGGTCAGGAGGAATTGCTTCTCTGCCCAGTTCGAGCACTGAGTTGCTACCAAACCGTACTAAGGATTCAGGATGGGGTGCCAGGCACATATCTTTGTGTTATGGCCCAGGCAGGCAGGATAGGCCGGCCTCCCCAACTTCCATAACCAGGTGATTTACTGCAACTGTATTAGAGGTCTATAATACATTAACTGCCTCGACATAGAGCTTGCAGAGACACAAAGTACCAGCGCTTGAGGTCTGTGCGATTGCTAACTCACTAGTGCTAGCGTCAGGAGCCCCCCCCTCTAGAGCACGCATGAAGGGCAGGCTTCTGGAGAACGCAGAACGTCTTGATCAACTACCACCTAAGAGACACCGAATCCATTGAGAAGGGTTTCTTTAGGTTGGGTCCTGTCATAGTGGGTCAGTCTTGGTTTGCTGACCCAGCCCGAACGACCACAGGGGCCTCTGCGCATAGGCAATAAGTCAGTCTCGGCATTTTTTGCGGACAGATTTCTGTACCATCAGCACTCCCTGGAAGCTCCCAGGTCCCGCTTTGCGGCCTATGCCCTCATGCAGAACTGTTTCGGTCTTTACTTCGAAAGCTTACTACCCCCAGAATTGGGTTGGGGTCTAGCTTTCTCGGGCACACCGAACCCTGTCACTGTAGCAGCATTTTGGCTTCTTGTTCAGGGGACAGCACAGGCAAGGTAAGACACCACCCTTTTTGGGTCTTAACTAAGGTGTTGAGTTTATTGTAGTTTGTTTCATCCCGGACTGGGAAAAGACTTTCATCATTTTCTGTTTGCTCGGAAAACCCGCCACCTATCGGCGTCTGACTCTGTCTACAGTTCAAAATAGTCATTTTGACTGACCGGAGTCTATGGTGGGTAATTGAAAGTAGTGAATTTAGGCAGAGGGTTCTCTGAACCCGCCTATTCACATAGTTCATACCAACCATAGATTCTGAGTCCCCTACCAACCACCCCACTCTTTCCGTAGCGTTGGTCTAAGTCCTTGATGCGGAGAGAAAAGAACCAGAGTGGATATCCAGCCCTGATGGCGCCGCCATATGGGCTTGGTCACGTGGTTTGTGACGTAAGGAAAAAGAATCTTGTGGTCACGGGGCTTCCCCTGACCTAGATTCTATCTCTCCGTCATTGGTAGAATCGCTGATTAATGCCTACAGTTCAAAATAGTTATTTTGACTGACCGAAGTCTATGGTGGGTATGAACTATGTGAATAGGCGGGTTCGATGAACCCTCTGCCTAAATATAGTACAACATATTTTTCCCTGCAGATACACATTTTGAAGGGAAAGCCTCGGTTATCATAAAGTACCCATGATAAGATTGCTTGTTGTTAATGTATGTAATGTACATAATCTAGATGTGGCATGATTATATCTTACCAATTCTGTCTGAAAATAATACTATCTTACCTGTTTTGGTTTCAGGGTGTCGTCGCCAAGTTGGTTAAACTTCATAACTGCTCGAAGTGAAGGCAGGTTTTGAATGCCAGCATGATCCAAAATAAACCATAAAAACTCGATGTCCTCCCTAGACTGAATGTGAAATATGTTATTTCTCATCAGAAAGACAATTTTATAGATGAGTTCCCATGAACGTTTATAAGTCAGTATGTCAGTGATTTCAGAAGAGTTAAATATTTATGAAATATTTGCTACTCATTTTCACAAATGGATGTCATGAATTATATTTTGTTTAACTTCATTTTCTGATTTTATTGATGAAAAACCATGTTATTGCTTATTTATTCAAATTTAATTATTAATATTATGAGAACCAAACTAAAGCTAGAATCATGAATTATCTGTCTGACCTGTGACTGCATATTCCTGCTGACTATATCAAGATGAATTATTTTTTGTAATAACTAAATTCTAAGTTGTCATAGTTACTCTATGTTGTTTTTATTAGGTCTACAAAAAATTATAGTAATAGCCTTAATAAATTTATATGCTTCTTTTTGAGTGCAGTTCTTCACTGAACTAATGACTTGAACTGTCAGACAATTTAACATGCAACTGACCAGCACAACTTTAAGATAATCTACACATATAAAATGTATGTTTTTATTCTATTTTGGGGTCAAATATGGCAGCCATTTTGTATCTGAACATACCGGGTAAAGAAAATATATCATGTGTACTATCATGTATAAACCATCATGTACCAAGATTGGTAACCAAGGCAACCATTATTTAAGGTCTTTGTTACCTTTGTAATTTACTACACATTTGTAATATACTGAGAAATTATGCAATAAATAAGCAAGTTTTTTTTTTATAAATGTGTGTTTACTATTAAATTATGCTCCCCCAAAGTGGCCTTTAATTCCCTTTAACATACTATAGCAATACAATGTCAGAAGAGTTTGAGAGTGAAAACACAAATGAGAAGAGGAGTTGTATCTGTCTCCTGACATTTGATAACAAAAAAAAGTTACAATAATTGTTTATGGTATTGGTAATGTCCATGACAATCTATCAACACTTTTAAACTACTATTTTGAATACACATTTGACATAGAGCAAATAACACTAATCGGCTTTAAGTTTATTGAAGCCTGTATAATACCTCAGAAAGGAAAAATTTGGTTACATAAATTCAAAGGACAGGAAAACTACTAAACGAAATAAATTCAATAATGGCATACACATTAGGGATCTCGGCAGGTGCCGAGACTTGGTACCGAGTCGGCACGTGCCGAAACTTGTGTGTGAACGATTGGGACTGAGTCGGCACGTTCCAAAAAAAAATAGATCTCGGTCCCGATGGATGCTTGGTGCCAAAACTTGGCACCTACTGAGATTTGCTGCCTGAACACTCAGCATGAGCCGATATCACGCCCTCGGTGGTAAATTTAAGAGAACATACACTGATTCATACTGGTATGACAAGACGATGAAGGGGAGTGCAGCTATATATGGTCGGTTGCTATAGTAATGAATGAAATGAGTGCAGACCATGTCAACATTGCATATTTATGTGCTGCTGCAACCGTTATTTTCTTGAAATGCTACATTGCCGTGAACAAATAATTGTTTTTCCAATCTTCTTTGCCGTTTATGTGCACGATGACTCATAATAAATACCATAACAACAAATGGATATCATTTCAGTATAGCAATTATCATATGCGTATCATTTTTTTTTTCATGTTTTGGCCAAATAACAGATCGACGAATGAGGGCGTGATTTCGGCACAAGCCAAGTCGGTCCTAAGTGGTTCCTGGATAACGTTAACGTTATTGAAGCGTGTACAATACCTCAGAATGGAAAAATTTGGTTAGTACATAAATTCAAAGGACAGGAAAACTACTAAACGAAATAAATTCAATAGTGGCATTCACATCAGGGATCTCGGCAGGTGCCGAGACATGGTAAATACAGCACTGCATGATCTAACTTTGTTAATGTTGGGCATTATTGAGATATAAATAACATGGTAAATACAGCACTGCATGATCTAACTTTGTTAATGTGGGGCATTATTGAGATATAAATAACATGGTAAATACAGCACTGCATGATCTAACTTTGTTAATGTGGGGCATTATTGAGATATAAATAACATGGTAAATACAGCACTGCATGATCTAACTTTGTTAATGTGGGGCATTATTGAGATATAAATAACATGGTAAATACAGCACTGCATAATCTAACTTTGTTAATATGGGGCATTATTGAGATATAAATAACATGGTAAATACAGCACTGCATGATCTAACTTTGTTAATGTGGGGCATTATTGAGATATAAATAACGTGGTAAATACAGCACTGCATGATCTAACTTTGTTAATGTGGGGCATTATTGAGATATAAATAACATGGTAAATACAGCACTGCATGATCTAACTTTGTTAATATGGGGCATTATTGAGATATAAATAACATGGTCAATACAGCACTGCATGATCTAACTTTGTTAATGTGGGGCATTATTGAGATATAAATAACGTGGTAAATACAGCACTGCATGATCTAACTTTGTTAATGTGGGGCATTATTGAGATATAAATAACATGGTGAATACAGCACTGCATGATCTATCTTAATGTGGGGCATTATTGAGATATAAATAACATGGTAAATACAGCACTGCATGATCTAACTTTGTTAATGTGGGGCATTATTGAGATATAAATAACATGGTAAATACAGCACTGCATGATCTAACTTTGTTAATGTGGGGCATTATTGAGATATAAATAACATGGTAAATACAGCACTGCATGATCTAACTTTGTTAATGTGGGGCATTATTGAGATATAAATAACATGGTAAATACAGCACTGCATGATCTAACTTTGTTAATATGGGGCATTATTGAGATATAAATAACATGGTCAATACAGCACTGCATGATCTAACTTTGTTAATGTGGGGCATTATTAAGATATAAATAACATGGTAAATACAGCACTGCAAGATCTAACTTTGTTAATGTGGGGCATTATTGAGATATAAATAACATGGTAAATACAGCACTGCATGATCTGACTTTGTTAATGTGGGGCATTATTGAGATATAAATAACATGATAAATACAGCACTGCATAATCTAACTTTGTTAATGTGGGGCATTATTGAGATATAAATAGCATGGTAAATACAGCACTGCATGATCTAACTTTGTTAATGTGGGGCATTATTGAGATATAAATAGCATGGTAAATACAGCACTGCATGATCTAACTTTGTTAATGTGGGGCATTATTGAGATATAAATAGCATGGTAAATACAGCACTGCATGATCTAACTTTGTTAATGTGGGGCATTATTGAGATATAAATAACATGGTAAATACAGCACTGCATGATCTAACTTTGTTAATGTGGGGCATTATTGAGATATAAATAGCATGGTAAATACAGCACTGCATGATCTAACTTTGTTAATGTGGGGCATTATTGTGATATAAATAACATGGTAAATACAGCACTGCATGATCTAACTTTGTTAATGTGGGGCATTATTGAGATATAAATAGCATGGTAAATACAGCACTGCATGATCTAACTTTGTTAATGTGGGGCATTATTGAGATATAAATAACATGGTAAATACAGCACTGCACGATCTAACTTTGCTAATGTGGGGCATTATTGAGATATAAATTCTTGTGACCTTTGTATATTTATGGAAAATTATACAAAATAGCAAATTTATAAGTTAGGGTACAAAACTCCCTTGTGTAGGTTTAAACTCAACCAGCCCTATATTTAATATGTAAATATGTGAACAATTAAAGAAAGCTCAAAACATGTGTCTAGATTTATATCAACAGAATATGTTAACCTGATTGGCTAATATTTTCAGTGTGGCTGACATATTGCAAGTCAAATAGGAGTAATGGAGTTCACTCTGAATTATTACATACTTAAACCACTATTGTGACGTCACACTATCGTATTCGGTAATTGTCTGAGAATAACCACAACAAAACCGTTGCCTGACATACTTATGAACCAATGTTCAACCAGATTATATGTAAATTTAATCATCCGGTACTGAAATGGATCTGGGATTTATATAGTTCGTTTTATGGTGGAATTGTCTATTTCGGATTTATTGAGCCACCAAGGCGTTAGATTATTATTTCAACCACCCTATAATCCTCAGTTTAATGTATTTGAACTATGTTTCAGACATTTAAAGTCAGAGCTAATTATTATTTCAACCACCCTATAACCCTCAGTTTAATGTATGTGAACTATGTTTCAGACATTTAAAGTCAGAGCTGATTATTATTTCAACCACCCTATAACCCTCAGTTTAATGTATGTGAACTATGTTTCAGACATTTAAAGTCAGAGCTGATTATTATTTCAACCACCCTATAACCCTCAGTTTAATGTATGTGAACTATGTTTCAGACATTTAAAGTCAGAGCTGATTATTATTTCAACCACCCTATAACCCTCAGTTTAATGTATGTGAACTATGTTTCAGACATTTAAAGTCAGAGCTAATTATTATTTCAACCACCCTATAACCATCAGTTTAATGTATGTGAACTATGTTTCAGACATTTAAAGTCAGAGCTGATTATTATTTCAACCACCCTATAACCCTCAGTTTAATGTATGTGAACTATGTTTCAGACATTTAAAGTCAGAGCTGATTATTATTTCAACCACCCTATAACCCTCAGTTTAATGTATGTGAACTATGTTTCAGACATTTAAAGTCAGAGCTGATTATTATTTCAACCACCCTATAACCCTCAGTTTAATGTATGTGAACTATGTTTCAGACATTTAAAGTCAGAGCTGATTATTATTTCAACCACCCTATAACCATCAGTTTAATGTATGTGAACTATGTTTCAGACATTTAAAGTCAGAGCTAATTATTATTTCAACCACCCTATAACCATCAGTTTAATGTATGTGAACTATGTTTCAGACATTTAAAGTCAGAGCTGAGAGGTAACCCGAATAATAGATTTGTTCACGATTACACAGAATTAGTTATAGCTCACGACTTTACAAAACTCAGTCTCACTTTATGTAGACAGTTCACTACAGAGGCTGGTCACGTGTGAAGCTACACCTTTTTATCAAGTATAAGTTAATCACAGTCTCACTTTATGTAGACAGTTCACTACAGAGGCTGGTCACATGTGAAGCTACAACTTTTTATCAAGTATAAGTTAATCACAGTCTCACTTTATGTAGACAGTTCACTACAGAGGCCAGTCACGTGTGAAGCTACACCTTTTTATCAAGTATAAGTTAATCACAGTCTCACTTTATGTAGACAGTTCACTACAGAGGCAGTCACATGTGAAGCTACACCTTTTTATCAAGTATAAGTTAATCACAGTCTCACTTTATGTAGACAGTTCACTACAGAGGCCAGTCACGTGTGAAGCTACACCTTTTTATCAAGTATAAGTTAATCATAGTCTCACTTTATGTAGACAGTTCACTACAGAGGCTGGTCACGTGTGAAGCTACACCTTTTTATCAAGTATAAGTTAATCACAGTCTCACTTTATGTAGACAGTTCACTACAGAGGCTGGTCACGTGTGAAGCTACACCTTTTTATCAAGTATAAGTTAATCACAGTCTCACTTTATGTAGACAGTTCACTACAGAGGCCGGTCACGTGTAAAGCTACAACTTTTTATCAAGTATAAGTTAATCACAGTCTCACTTTATGTAGACAGTTCACTACAGAGGCTGGTCACGTGTGAAGCTACACCTTTTTATCAAGTATAAGTTAATCACAGTCTCACTTTATGTAGACAGTTCACTACAGAGGCCGGTCACGTGTGAAGCTACACCTTTTTATCAAGTATAAGTTAATCACAGTCTTACTTTATGTAGACAGTTCACTACAGAGACCGGTCACGTGTGAAGCTACACCTTTTTATCAAGTATAAGTTAATCACAGTCTCACTTTATGTAGACAGTTCACTACAGAGGCCGGTCACGTGTGAAGCTACACCTTTTTATCAAGTATAAGTTAATCACACATTTATACTACCATGTGTTTTAATGTGTTGTATTTTCTTTTCATTCAACCATGGAGCTAAATGATTCAGCAGAGGTGGATTATCTCTGAAATTGTAATGCACTGTATTCTTCATGAAAAAAGCACCATATAATCTTGTTGAATAAAACGCCATATGGGTTATTTCAATTACAAGCTAATGTGTATTTGTTTTAGTTCATAACGTCATCTATACCCTGCTTATACAATCACAGAAAGTGCAATGTTGTACCAGACTTTAATTGTACAAATTCGACAAATTGTGATAACCTGGGCAGTGCTGTTTAAATATCCTGCATGATCATCATGATGTAAAAGATTCATGCAAAATTATCAAATGTTTTAGCATCAGGTAGTTTTCAAAGTGGACGTAAAATGATCAAATATTTCGAACATAAATATCGTAGTTGTTTTCGGATAAAATATTAAATTTTACAACATCGTGTGGAATAAAACAAATTGATATAAGAAATACCAACACAAGTCAAATCTCAAAATAGTTTCACAAACAAACTAACAGACAATTCAATCACGACAAGTTGGTACGCCGGTTTCAGTGCTACTACAGACCGGAGTGTTGGCATGGTACACAGTCGGCGGTGTATTGGCTTCACTTGCATTTTTGGTAGGGGATGATAAATACAGTCTAACGGTGTTACCGGTGTATGTGTGTCGCTATATGAATTAGTCCCAGTCGCGTTATGGGTAGTTGTAGGACGATACACGCTCGGCAGTGGATTTGTTTCAGTACGGGTTGTTGTCGAATGATACTCACTTGGTCGTAGATTAGCTTCAAATGCGTTATATATCGAAGTTGGACGATTCATATCGGGATTCACATCCATTGGTGTAAGCGTATGCTGTTGATAAGTCGCCGTAGCTCGTCCTGGGGGAGAAAACGGTGTACAATTGTAGCCCGGCAACATACCATACTTGTATGGGTTCGGGTAAATGGGTGGAGGTAACCACTGAGTATAAGGAGTTGACATTGCAGGCGATGGAAATGTCCTACCATAAACGTCGGTGGGATATCCAGGATGGATTTCTGGCCGAGTTGGGGTGTTAGCAGCATGTGGTGTAGTTCCAGTTTTGATTTGATTGTCTTTATCATACTGTGATTTGACTGGAGACCATTCTTCATGATGTTTTTCATCAACTGACTTGTCGTCATACCCTGATTTCAGTTTTCCCATTTTCAATAAACGGGGAAATTCGACGTCGTCGTCCATGGTGACAGGAGGTAGTCGTCCATGGTGACAGGAGGTAGTCGTCCATGGTGACAGGAGGTAGTCGTCCATGGTGACAGGAGGTAGTCGTCCATGGTGACAGGAGGTAGGCGTCCATGGTGACAGGAGGTAGTCGTCCATTCAGTGCTACTTTCAATAATCTGACATCAAGGAGCATTCTACTTCGACCCTCTGTCCCGTTATACTGCCCGGGGAATACTTTTAATAAACACGGCTTAATGACACGGGTAAACTGCGTTTTTGTTAGTAACTGCGTAAATATCGTACGTAACTATTTTTACATGTACCTGCCGTATCAAGTCACTATGTTCTCTATGTTTGCATGTACCTGCCGTATCAAGTCACTATGTTCTCTATGTTTACATGTACCTGCCGTATCAAGTCACTATGTTCTCTATGTTTACATGTACCTGCCGTATCAAGTCACTATGTTCTCTATGTTTACACGTACCTGCCGTATCAAGTCACTATGTTCTCTATGTTTACACGTACCTGCCGTATCAAGTCACTATATTCTCTATGTTTACATGTACCTGCCGTATCAAGTCACTATGTTCTCTATGTTTACATGTACCTGCCGTATCAAGTCACTATGTTCTCTATGTTTACATGTACCTGCCGTATCAAGTCGATATGTTCTCTATGTTTACATGTACATGCCGTATCAAGTCGATATGTTCTCTATGTTTACATATACCCGCCGTATCAAGTCACTATGTTCTCTGTTTACATGTACCTGCCGTATCAAGTCGATATGTTCTCTATGTTTACATGTACCTGCCGTATCAAGTCGATATGTTCTCTATGTTTACATGTACCCGCCGTATCAAATCACTATGTTCTCTATGTTTACATGTACCTGCCGTATCAAGTCACTATGTTCTCTATGTTTACATGTACCTGCCGTTTCAAGTCACTATGTTCTCTATGTTTACATGTACCCACCGTATCAAGTCACTATGTTCTCTATGTTTACATGTACCTGCCGTATCAAGTCGATATGTTCTCTATGTTTACATGTACCTGCCGTATCAAGTCGATATGTTCTCTATGTTTACATGTACCCGCCGTATCAAATCACTATGTTCTCTATGTTTACATGTACCTGCCGTATCAAGTCGATATGTTCTCTATGTTTACATGTACCTGCCGTATCAAGTCGATATGTTCTCTATGTTTACATGTACCTGCCGTATCAAGTCACTATGTTCTCTATGTTTACATGTACCTGCCGTTTCAAGTCACTATGTTCTCTATGTTTACATGTACCCGCCGTATCAAGTCACTATGTTCTCTATGTTTACATGTACCTGTCGTATCAAGTCGATATGTTCTCTATGTTTACATGTACCTGCCGTATCAAGTCGATATGTTCTCTATGTTTACATGTACCTGCCGTATCAAGTCACTATGTTCTCTATATTTACATGTACCTGTCGTATCAAGTCACTATGTTCTCTATGTTTACATGTACTTGCCGTTTCAAGTCACTATGTTCTCTATGTTTACATGTACCCGCCGTATCAAGTCACTATGTTCTCTATGTTTACATGTACCTGCCGTATCAAGTCGATATGTTCTCTATGTTTACATGTACCTGCCGTATCAAGTCGATATGTTCTCTATGTTTACATGTACCCGCCGTATCAAGTCACTATGTTCTCTATGTTTACATGTACCTGCCGTATCAAGTCGATATGTTCTCTATGTTTACATGTACCTGCCGTATCAAGTCGATATGTTCTCTATGTTTACATGTACCCGCCGTATCAAATCACTATGTTCTCTATGTTTACATGTACCTGCCGTATCAAGTCACTATGTTCTCTATGTTTACATGTACCTGCCGTATCAAGTCACTATGTTCTCTATGTTTACATGTACCTGCCGTATCAAGTCACTATGTTCTCTATGTTTACATGTACCTGCCGTTTCAAGTCACTATGTTCTCTATGTTTACATGTACCCGCCGTATCAAGTCACTATGTTCTCTATGTTTACATGTACCTGTCGTATCAAGTCGATATGTTCTCTATGTTTACATGTACCTGCCGTATCAAGTCGATATGTTCTCTATGTTTACATGTACCCGCCGTATCAAGTCACTATGTTCTCTATGTTTACATATACCTGCCGTATCAAGTCGATATGTTCTCTATGTTTACATGTACCTGCCGTATCAAGTCGATATGTTCTCTATGTTCACATGTACCTGCCGTATCAAGTCACTATGTTCTCTATGTTTACATGTACCTGCCGTATCAAGTCACTATGTTCTCTATGTTTACATGTACCTGCCGTATCAAGTCGATATGTTCTCTATGTTTACATGTACCTGCCATATCAAGTCACTATGTTCTCTATGTTTACATGTACCTGCCGTATCAAGTCGATATGTTCTCTATGTTTACATGTACCTGCCGTATCAAGTCACTATGTTCTCTATGTTTACATGTACCTGCCGTATCAAGTCACTATGTTCTCTATGTTTACATGTACCTGCCGTATCAAGTCACTATGTTCTCTATGTTTACATGTACCTGCCGTATCAAGTCACTATGTTCTCTATGTTTACATGTACCTGCCGTATCAAGTCACTATGTTCTCTATGTTTACATGTACCTGCCGTATCAAGTCACTATGTTCTCTATGTTTACATGTACCTGCCATATCAAGTCACTATGTTCTCTATGTTTACATGTACCTGCCGTATCAAGTCACTATGTTCTCTATGTTTACATGTACCTGCCGTATCAAGTCAATATGTTCTCTATGTTTACATGTACCTGCCGTATCAATTCACTATGTTCTCTATGTTTACATGTACCTGCCGTATCAAGTCGATATGTTCTCTATGTTTACATGTACCTGCCGTATCAATTCACTATGTTCTCTATGTTTACATGTACCTGCCGTATCAAGTCGATATGTTCTCTATGTTTACATGTACCTGCCGTATCAATTCACTATGTTCTCTATGTTTACATGTACCTGCCGTATCAAGTCACTATGTTCTCTATGTTTACATGTACCTGCCGTATCAAGTCACTATGTTCTCTATGTTTACATGTACCTGCCGTATCAAGTCACTATGTTCTCTATGTTTACATGTACCTGCCGTATCAAGTCACTATGTTCTCTATGTTTACATGTACCTGCCGTATCAAGTCACTATGTTCTCTATGTTTACATGTACCTGCCGTATCAAGTCACTATGTTCTCTATGTTTACATGTACCTGCCGTATCAATTCACTATGTTCTCTATGTTTACATGTACCTGCCGTATCAAGTCACTATGTTCTCTATGTTTACATGTACCTGCCGTATCAAGTCACTATGTTCTCTATGTTTACATGTACCTGCCGTATCAAGTCACTATGTTCTCTATGTTTACATGTACCTGCCGTATCAAGTCACTATGTTCTCTATGTTTACATGTACCTGCCGTATCAATTCACTATGTTCTCTATGTTTACATGTACCTGCCGTATCAAGTCACTATGTTCTCTATGTTTACATGTACCTGCCGTATCAAGTCACTATGTTCTCTATGTTTACATGCACCTGCCGTATCAAGTCACTATGTTCTCTATGTTTACATGTACCTGCCGTATCAAGTCACTATGTTCTCTATGTTTACATGTACCTGTCGTATCAAGTCGATATGTTCTCTATGTTTACATGTACCTGCCGTATCAAGTCACTATGTTCTCTATATTTACATGTACCTGCCGTATCAAGTCACTATGTTCTCTATGTTTACATGTACCTGCCGTATCAAGTCACTATGTTCTCTATGTTTACATGTACCTGCCGTATCAAGTCACTATGTTCTCTATGTTTACATGTACCTGCCATATCAAGTCACTATGTTCTCCATGTTTACATGTACCTGCCGTATCAAGTCACTATGTTCTCTATGTTTACATGTACCTGCCGTATCAAGTCACTATGTTCTCTATGTTTACATGTACCTGCCGTATCAAGTCACTATGTTCTCTATGTTTACATGTACCTGCCGTATCAATTCACTATGTTCTCTATGTTTACATGTACCTGCCGTATCAAGTCACTATGTTCTCTATGTTTACATGTACCTGCCGTATCAAGTCACTATGTTCTCTATGTTTACATGTACCTGCCGTATCAAGTCACTATGTTCTCTATGTTTACATGCACCTGCCGTATCAAGTCACTATGTTCTCTATGTTTACATGTACCTGCCATATCAAGTCACTATGTTCTCTATGTTTACATGTACCTGCCGTATCAAGTCACTATGTTCTCTATGTTTACATCTACCTGCCGTATCAAGTCACTATGTTCTCTATGTTTGTCAAGACGACGCCCACAATACATGAATCCAGGGCAGGGTTCATAACAGCAGACAGCTTTCTTCCTGTTTTCAGATTCTTTGTGGCCTTTATGGTGACATTGAGCGCACGTGGCCCCCACAGCATTCAAACCCGGGAGTGTCAATACAGGCAATGGTGGCGTCGTTGATTTTAAATCGGCCAACTCTCGTTCAACGGCGGTCTTAAGTTGAGAAAGTACGTCAAGTTTCTCGTTAAGTTAGCCTTCTCGGTCTAGCAATGTTTGACCTTTGCTTGTCGGAATCTGTTCTAAATCTTTTTCTTGAAAGCAGAGTTTGCGTTTTCGACCAGTAGCTGTGAGTGGATGACTGTCGCCTACAGAAACACTTGCCTTTATTACTGCCGGCGAGTTGCCATCAACAACAAATAGCTTTGAACATAATGTTGTTCCATATGATCGTGTGTTGCTGTTTAAAGCGATTATTGGGTGGGATATCAACCTTTTGGTTCTCATCGTCAAGAACTAATAACCGAATAGCACCCATTCTACTTATGTATTCAATTTCATTATTGATATACTGGATGAAGTCTTCATAGGACATTTGTTGCAGACAGCTTTCAGTTATATACATCGGCGTGATACGGATATTTCCATAGTAGGAATAATGCACTTTGATCAATAATTCTGCCATGATCAGTCGGTCAGCTGGTTCTGTAAAATAACTCCAACCACGGTTACTAGAAGAACCATGCTCTAACTAACGTTCTTTACAGTGCCGCCACTTTATGCGCCCCTCTCACTGAAATAAAACGTGACGCAAATTGTAGGAAACTAAGTTGAGAGCCTCGATCGTTTATTGGAGGAGAAATTCAAAACTAATGTACCGCCGCTTTTATGGGCGGAGCTTTCCTTCCGGTGAGCTTCAAATTGCCTACATGCTGTCTGCATTATTTGTAACAACTAATGTAAATGTGAAAACAAAGTGTGTAACCTATTGTAGTAAGTTATCAACATCTAGCACTACTTCGGCGTCAAATCAGTGCCTGGAGTTGCTGTAAGGTATTGTACGTGTTCAAATCACGTGACCTGTACACAACATAATAAGTTTTGCGGAAATCTGTCAAATTTGAGTTAAACAAAATGTATATATATAGATATATATGATTACTATAGATTATTAAAGTGTATTGTCAATACTATACTATAACGAATAAATTCACGTGAAAAGGTTCAAACTCGTACAAACACTTGTGCTTGTTTCTAGTGATATACTAGTGTTTCATGTAAATATAGCACTCAAGTGATAATCTATTGGCGAATATTACTATTAAGAGTATTCACGAACACCCGTCAATTACCCAGGAAATAATTGGGGTTTTTAATAGCAATAATGATTCATCAAAGTTTTTAAATGATCCTACACTAGTGTTATTTGGGGACAACATAAAATAACTAAATAGTCAACCAAACATCAAAAGAAAACGTAAAACGTCAAAAAGTATGGGCATGTAACATTGAAATACATATCAAAGCCCTTATATGGGCATCACACTATCTCAGCAATTATCCCCGGTAATTAATGAGAACTTACCTTTGGACGTTGTGGGTTATTGGCATAACAGTATAACAAGAAAAATAATTTACTGGGAAAAGGGAAAGTTGTAGACTCTTCTGACATGAATTCAGCATACTCATTCTGAAAGGGAAAGTTGTAGACTCTTCTGACATGAATTCGGCATACTCATTCTGAAAGGGAAAGTTGTAGACTCTTCTGACATGAATTCGACATACTCATTCTGAAAGGGAAAGTTGTAGACTCTTCTGACAATGAATTCTGCATACTCATTCTGAAAGGGAAAGTTGTAGACTCTTCTGACATGAATTCGGCATACTCATTCTGAAAGGGAAAGTTGTAGACTCTTCTGACATGAATTCGGCATATTCATTCTGAAAGGGAAAGTTGTAGACTCTTCTGACAATGAATTCGGCATACTCATTCTGAAAGGGAAAGTTGTAGACTCTTCTGACATGAATTCGGCATACTCATTCTGAAAGGGAAAGTTGTAGACTCTTCTGACATGAATTCGGCATACTCATTCTGAAAGGGAAAGTTGTAGACTCTTCTGACATGAATTCTGCATACTCATTCTGAAAGGGAAAGTTGTAGACTCTTCTGACATGAATTCTGCATACTCATTCTGTACAGCTTGCTCATTTTCCATATCGTCATCCATTTGTGCATCTTGGCTTTGTCGCAAAATAAATTCATCATCACAGCTTTAATCATCATTATAACCAAATTCATCATTACAACTCAAAGTTTCATCAGATGCTGTTTCTGCAGACTTCTCTGTAATATGTTTTTGCTGGGTATTGACGAAACTTTCCGGGATACTATTTTCAAAGTTGGCGTCATCACGTATTTTTTTCATAGAATGAGTGGATTTCAAAAGATGGCGATCATAATGAGCACGACATCTAAAATCTAAAAAAATGAAAATACATGAAATGTATTTGATAGTAAAATATGATCTTGTAATTGACGACACAATAAATAAACAAAATATAGTTACTGTGAGGCCAGAACTATTTAATCACTATGCATGTTAACTCGAACATAACACGTTTTCAATGTTGTTGATCAAAAGTGTGCTATACAGGTACAGTGTATGTGCATCATTCACATTACGTTCACTTCCTTTTATTCTCAGCGACAATTCCACAAAAACATCTATGAGGAGGAAAAAAGAAACCAGAGTATTCTAGAACCAGAGGATTTTGCCAGATTTATTATGCATGGAGAGCACGAAAGAATTACACTGCAGACACTATGACTGAAGATATGTGGCAACTTATAATGAACACAGATAAAGAAATGTTGGTTCCATTAGTGATTAATTGTATATGTTCATTTAAAGTTACATTCCCACTATGTAAATATAATGTATTTATTTAGTTTCATTTTGAGCAAAAAAAAATTAACAAAATACTGTAAATCTAATTATAATTATACCTAAATTTCGCAATCAAATTTTATAACATTTTAAATTTTTATAATATCTCAATATCCTTAAAATTTGTTAATTTCAATAAATCAGTAATGTATATATTAATAATCTAGCATACAATAAATGTCATGGATACAGGTCATTTGAATCAGATCGTTTCTTTTGTTTCAAGTTCATGTGTGCAACATTATTTTTTGGTGAATATAGAACATGTTCTGTTCATAATTTTGATATGCCAATTGAAAAATAACAATTACTTATCGAAAGGTCTCTCGAAAAAATTGTTTTTAAAATTTAACAATGGTTCTAGCCAATACAATGTCAGGAGTATGGATCCAGAAAATGATTTATTAACGCAATCCCACACATTCGGTTTACTATACGAATAAATAGCCATCTCCTTGGCCGTAAAATAGCGCCAAACTATTAACACAATCAGTGAAGATCTAGTGAGGTTAATAAAGCAGTACAAGACATTAAACTTAGCTCGACAGTGGAGTAGACCAATAATATGTGTTTTCACTAAATCAAACAACGGTAAAAAAATGAATGGTTGGTTGAAACGCAGTCCCTTTATCTCATAGAGTGATTGTTGTTCAGACGAGTGGAGTAGACCAATAATATGTGTTTCCACTAAATCAAACAACGGTAAATGAATGAATGGTTGGTTGAAACGCAGTCCCTTTATCTCATAGAGTGATTGTTGTTCAGACGAGTGGAGTAGACCAATAATATGTGTTTCCACTAAATCAAACAACGGTAAATGAATGAATGGTTGGTTGAAACACAGTCCCTTTATCTCATAGAGCGATTGTTGTTCAGACGAGTGGAGTAGACCAATAATATGTGTTTCCACTAAATCAAACAATGGTAAATGAATGAATGGTTGATTGAAACGCAGTCCCTTTATCTCATAGAGCGATTGTTGTTCAGACGAGTGGAGTAGACCAATAATATGTGTTTCCACTAAATCAAACAACGGTAAATGAATGAATGGTTGGTTGAAACGCAGTCCCTTTATCTCATAGAGTGATTGTTGTTCAGACGAGTGGAGTAGACCAATAATATGTGTTTCCACTAAATCAAACAATGGTAAATGAATGAATGGTTGATTGAAACGCAGTCCCTTTATCTCATAGAGTGATTGTTGTTCAGACGAGTGGAGTAGACCAATAATATGTGTTTCCACTAAATCAAACAATGGTAAATGAATGAATGGTTGATTGAAACGCAGTCCCTTTATCTCATAGAGCGATTGTTGTTCAGACGAGTGGAGTAGACCAATAATATGTGTTTCCAGTAAATCAAACAACGGTAAATGAATGAATGGTTGGTTGAAACGCAGTCCCTTTATCTCATAGAGTGATTGTTGTTCAGACGAGTGGAGTAGACCAATAATATGTGTTTCCACTAAATCAAACAACAGTAAATGAATGAATGGTTGGTTGAAACGCAGTCCCTTTATCTCATAGAGCGATTGTTGTTCAGACGAGTGGAGTAGACCAATAATATGTGTTTCCACTAAATCAAACAACGGTAAATGAATGAATGGTTGGTTGAAACGCAGTCCCTTTATCTCATAGAGTGATTGTTGTTCAGACGAGTGGAGTAGACCAATAATATGTGTTTCCACTAAATCAAACAATGGTAAATGAATGAATGGTTGATTGAAACGCAGTCCCTTTATCTCATAGAGTGATTGTTGTTCAGACGAGTGGAGTAGACCAATAATATGTGTTTCCACTAAATCAAACAATGGTAAATGAATGAATGGTTGATTGAAACGCAGTCCCTTTATCTCATAGAGCGATTGTTGTTCAGACGAGTGGAGTAGACCAATAATATGTGTTTCCAGTAAATCAAACAACGGTAAATGAATGAATGGTTGGTTGAAACGCAGTCCCTTTATCTCATAGAGTGATTGTTGTTCAGACGAGTGGAGTAGACCAATAATATGTGTTTCCACTAAATCAAACAACAGTAAATGAATGAATGGTTGGTTGAAACGCAGTCCCTTTATCTCATAGAGTGATTGTTGTTCAGACGAGTGGAGTAGACCAATAATATGTGTTTCCACTAAATCAAACAATGGTAAATGAATGAATGGTTGATTGAAACGCAGTCCCTTTATCTCATAGAGTGATTGTTGTTCAGACGAGTGGAGTAGACCAATAATATGTGTTTCCACTAAATCAAACAACGGTAAATGAATGAATGGTTGGTTGAAACGCAGTCCCTTTATCTTATAGAGCGATTGTTGTTCAGACGAGTGGAGTAGACCAATAATATGTGTTTCCACTAAATCAAACAACGGTAAATGAATGAATGGTTGGTTGAAACGCAGTCCCTTTATCTCATAGAGTGATTGTTGTTCAGACGAGTGGAGTAGACCAATAATATGTGTTTCCACTAAATCAAACAACGGTAAATGAATGAATGGTTGGTTGAAACGCAGTCCCTTTATCTCATAGAGTGAGTGTTGTTCAGATGAGTGGAGTAGACCAATAATATGTGTTTCCACTAAATCAAACAACGGTAAATGAATGAATGGTTGGTTGAAACGCAGTCCCTTTATCTCATAGAGTGATTGTTGTTCAGACGAGTGGAGTAGACCATTAATATGTGTTTCCACTAAATCAAACAACGGTAAATGAATGAATGGTTGGTTGAAACGCAGTCCCTTTATCTCATAGAGTGATTGTTGTTCAGACGAGTGGAGTAGACCAATAATATGTGTTTCCACTAAATCAAACAACGGTAAATGAATGAATGGTTGGTTGAAACGCAGTCCCTTTATCTCATAGAGTGATTGTTGTTCAGACGAGTGGAGTAGACCAATAATATGTGTTTCCACTAAATCAAACAACGGTAAATGAATGAATGGTTGGTTGAAACGCAGTCCCTTTATCTCATAGAGCGATTGTTGTTCAGACGAGTGGAGTAGACCAATAATATGTGTTTCCACTAAATCAAACAACGATAAATGAATGAATGGTTGGTAGAAACACAGTCCCTTTATCTCATAGAGTGATTGTTGTTCAGACGAGTGGAGTAGACCAATAATATGTGTTTCCACTAAATCAAACAACGGTAAATGAATGAATGGTTGGATGAAACGCAGTCCCTTTATCTCATAGAGTGATTGTTGTTCAGACGAGTGGAGTAGACCAATAATATGTGTTTCCACTAAATCAAACAACAGTAAATGATTGAATGGTTGGATGAAACACAGTCCCTTTATCTCATTGAGTGATTGTTGTTCAGACGAGTGGAGTAGACCAATAATATGTGTTTCCACTAAATCAAACAACAGTAAATGATTGAATGGTTGGATGAAACACAGTCCCTTTATCTCATTGAGTGATTGTTGTTCAGACGAGTGGAGTAGACCAATAATATGTGTTTCCACTAAATCAAACAACGGTAAATGAATGAATGGTTGGTTGAAACGCAGTCCCTTTATCTCATAGAGTGATTGTTGTTCAGACGGGTGGAGTAGACCAATAATATGTGTTTCCACTAAATCAAACAACGGTAAATGAATGAATGGTTGGTAGAAACGCAGTCCCTTTATCTCATAGAGTGAGTGTTGTTCAGACGAGTGGAGTAGACCAATAATATGTGTTTCCACTAAATCAAACAACGGTAAATGAATGAATGGTTGGATGAAACGCAGTCCCTTTATCTCATAGAGCGATTGTTGTTCAGACGAGTGGAGTAGACCAATAATATGTGTTTCCACTAAATCAAACAACGGTAAATGAATGAATGGTTGGTTGAAACGCAGTCCCTTTATCTCATAGAGTGATTGTTGTTCAGACGGGTGGAGTAGACCAATAATATGTGTTTCCACTAAATCAAACAACGGTAAATGAATGAATGGTTGGTTGAAACGCAGTCCCTTTATCTCATAGAGCGATTGTTGTTCAGACGAGTGGAGTAGACCAATAATATGTGTTTCCACTAAATCAAACAACGGTAAATGAATGAATGGTTGATTGAAACGCAGTCCCTTTATCTCATAGAGCGATTGTTGTTCAGACGAGTGGAGTAGACCAATAATATGTGTTTCCACTAAATCAAACAACGGTAAATGAAGGAATGGTTGATTGAAACGCAGTCCCTTTATCTCATAGAGCGATTGTTGTTCAGACGAGTGGAGTAGACCAATAATATGTGTTTCCACTAAATCAAACAACAGTAAATGATTGAATGGTTGGTTGAAACGCAGTCCCTTTATCTCATAGAGCGATTGTTGTTCAGACGAGTGGAGTAGACCAATAATATGTGTTTCCACTAAATCAAACAACGATAAATGAATGAATGGTTGATTGAAACGCAGTCCCTTTATCTCATAGAGTGATTGTTGTTCAGACGAGTGGAGTAGACCAATAATATGTGTTTCCACTAAATCAAACAACGGTAAATGAATGAATGGTTGATTGAAACGCAGTCCCTTTATCTCATAGAGCGATTGTTGTTCAGACGAGTGGAGTAGACCAATAATATGTGTTTCCACTAAATCAAACAACGGTAAATGAAGGAATGGTTGATTGAAACGCAGTCCCTTTATCTCATAGAGCGATTGTTGTTCAGACGAGTGGAGTAGACCAATAATATGTGTTTCCACTAAATCAAACAACAGTAAATGATTGAATGGTTGGTTAAAACGCAGTCCCTTTATCTCATAGGGCAATTGTTGTTCAGACGAGTGGAGTAGACCAATAATATGTGTTTCCACTAAATCAAACAACAGTAAATGATTGAATGGTTGGTTGAAACGCAGTCCCTTTATCTCATAGGGCAATTGTTGTTCAGACGAGTGGAGTAGACCAATAATATGTGTTTCCACTAAATCAAACAACGGTAAATGAATGAATGGTTGGTTGAAACGCAGTCCCTTTATCTCATAGAGTGATTGTTGTTCAGACGAGTGGAGTAGACCAATAATATGTGTTTCCACTAAATCAAACAACGGTAAATGAATGAATGGTTGGTTGAAACGCAGTCCCTTTATCTCATAGAGTGATTGTTGTTCAGACGAGTGGAGTAGACCAATAATATGTGTTTCCACTAAATCAAACAACGGTAAATGAATGAATGATTGGTTGAAACGCAGTCCCTTTATCTCATAGAGTGATTGTTGTTCAGACGAGTGGAGTAGACCAATAATATGTGTTTCCACTAAATCAAACAACGGTAAATGAATGAATGATTGGTTGAAACGCAGTCCCTTTATCTCATAGAGTGATTGTTGTTCAGACGAGTGGAGTAGACCAATAATATGTGTTTCCACTAAATCAAACAACGGTAAATGAATGAATGGTTGGTTGAAACGCAGTCCCTTTATCTCATAGAGTGATTGTTGTTCAGACGAGTGGAGTAGACCAATAATATGTGTTTCCACTAAATCAAACAACGGTAAATGAATGAATGGTTGATTGAAACGCAGTCCCTTTATCTCATAGAGTGATTGTTGTTCAGACGAGTGGAGTAGACCAATAATATGTGTTTCCACTAAATCAAACAACGATAAATGAATGAATGGTTGGATGAAACGCAGTCCCTTTATCTCATAGAGTGATTGTTGTTCAGACGAGTGGAGTAGACCAATAATATGTGTTTCCACTAAATCAAACAACGGTAAATGAATGAATGGTTGGTTGAAACGCAGTCCCTTTATCTCATAGAGTGATTGTTGTTCAGACGAGTGGAGTAGACCAATAATATGTGTTTCCACTAAATCAAACAACGGTAAATGAATGAATGGTTGGATGAAACGCAGTCCCTTTATCTCATAGAGTGATTGTTGTTCAGACGAGTGGAGTAGACCAATAATATGTGTTTCCACTAAATCAAACAACGGTAAATGAATGAATGGTTGGTTGAAACGCAGTCCCTTTATCTCATAGAGTGATTGTTGTTCAGACGAGTGGAGTAGACCAATAATATGTGTTTCCACTAAATCAAACAACGGTAAATGAATGAATGGTTGATTGAAACGCAGTCCCTTTATCTCATAGAGTGATTGTTGTTCAGACGAGTGGAGTAGACCAATAATATGTGTTTCCACTAAATCAAACAACGGTAAATGAATGAATGGTTGGATGAAACACAGTCCCTTTATCTCATAGAGTGATTGTTGTTCAGACGAGTGGAGTAGACCAATAATATGTGTTTCCACTAAATCAAACAACGGTAAATGAATGAATGGTTGATTGAAACGCAGTCCCTTTATCTCATAGAGCGATTGTTGTTCAGACGGTAATATGCCACCTCAAAATGGCGGATTGATGTAAACAGAGCTTGAGCACTTTGTGTGAGGGCGCTGTTTTTTCTAGAAGGATAACCTTACATAATGGTCCAGCACTGGTCCATAATGATAGCTCTCCATTAACGGACCAGTACCGATCATCAGCTATGGACCATAATGACAGCCCTCCATAATGAACCAGTACAGGAGAAAGAGTTTATGGACCAGTACTGAAGAACAATTATTCTGGTCCAGTACAGGAGGCTCTCCGTTATGGTCCGGTGCTGATGATCAGTACCAGACCATAATCTAGAGGCTTCGTTATGAATACATTATGGAGGAATTTGCGTATGTGAGGGAGTGCATTTTAAAAACATATTTTATATATAGGGTATATAACAAACAGTGACACACGTTCTACACTTACACTCGTTGCTAGGGCAAGACACTATTCTGGAACATATTAATGGGCAATAGCGTTCTCCGACCTAAATTCCATCCTGGTTTGTTGCACGTTCTTTCTTTAATATGAAATAATCAAATATGGAATATTTTTAATAATAACAGAACCCCACACCCTCCCCGTGGCTTTCGTTGCATATGGCAGTTATTTTTATTCGAGATGCGGTATATTCTGCTGTACTCGCCTCGCTCGTGAAAGCACGGCCGCAGGATATTCCTCATCACTTGTGAAAATAATTTCCATACGCAATGAAAGCCACGGAGAGGGTGTGGGGTTCTGTCATATTATGGATCTATGTCAGTGAATTGGCATCTCATTAAATAAGATACAAGATTACTGACATGGGAATACACACTTGTGTACATTGTTATGATGAACATACCATTGCAACGGTCCTGAGTCTCTTGTTGACTCGCATGTGTGAAGGGAGTCTTTGCAGTTAGTGCAACGGTATGTATGTGTCCCTCCCACTGATATCTAAAATGAAACTTGGTACATAAATGTTCTGGTATATGATCTGACCTGAGTAGTTTTTGATTTAAATATATGCATATTAATTATCTAATTTGCATATTAATTGGCTAATTATATCAGCTGTATGGCTTTGGACCATTAATGTTTCATGACTCTTAATTTTGTGTATTGATGAAGCAAGTTACAAAACCATTCTAAATTTTACTATTCAGGAAAAATGCTAGTACCTTGCACGTACCCATTCAAACTATTCTAGCATGTGGGTAGTTCCCCTAATTAATATATTAATAGTCAAATAGTAAATATATAATAAAAAACATCTTCCAATGTGCACATTTCACTTCCTTGGTTCAAAAGTCATTTAAAGTTGACTGAATAATTAGACCAGACACTTTTATTTTGCAAGGCCTTATCTAAAGATATTTCATGATTGTCATTTATATTAAAACTACCGGTAATCAGACTTTTAGGAGTTTCATCATTATTCTGATCTACTAAACAAATCTACTTTATTAACAAACTAGTTTAGTTACCCTTCTAAAACGTCTCTTTTGCAGTACAACAAAGTACTTGACAAACTTTGCTGAACTCCATTGTGAATATAGATTGACATAAGCAGCATGCTTTTAGCCAGCCACCTATCAACTTGAAAATTTAGACAGCCACATGTCTACCTGTCATTTTAGCCAGCCACCTGTCTGCCTGCCATTTTAGCCAGCCACCTGTCTGCCTGTCATTTTAGCCAGCCACCTGTCTGCCTGTCATTTTAGCCAGCCACCTGTCTGCCTGTCATTTTAGCCAGCCACCTGTCTGTCCGTCATTTTAGCCAGCCACCTGTCTGCCTGTCATTTCAGCCAGCCACCTGTCTGCCTGTCATTTTAGCCAGCCACCTGTCTACCTGTCATTTTAGCCAGCCACCTGTCTGCATGTGATTTTAACCAGCCACCTGTCTGTCTGTCATTTTAGAAAGCCACCTGTATGTCTGTCATTTAGCCAGCCACCTGTCTGCCTGTCATTTTAGCCAGCCACCTATTAACTTGAAATATTAGCCAGCCACCTGTCTGTCTGTCATTTTAGCCAGCCACCTGTCTGCCTGTCATTTTAGACAGCGACCTATCTGCCCATCGTTTTATAGCCAACCAACTGTCTGTCCGTCATTTTACCCAGCCACCTGTCTGCCTGTCATTTTATAGCCAACCAACTGTCTGCCTGTCATTTTAGATAGCGACCTGTCTGCCTGTCATTTTATTCAGCCACCTGTCTGCCTGTCATTTTAGCCAGCCACCTGTCTGCCTGTCATTTTAGCCAGCCACCTGTCTGCCTGTCATTTTAGCCAGCCACCTGTCTGCCTGTCATTTTAGCCAGTCACATGTCTGTCTGTCATTTTAGCCAGCCACCTGTCTGCCTGTCATTTTAGTCAGCCGCATGTCTGCCTGTCATTTTAGCCAGCCACCTGCCTGCCTGTCACTTTAGCCAGCCACCTGTCTGTCTGTCATTTTAGCCAGCCACCTGCCTGCCTGTCACTTTAGTCAGCCACCTGTCTGCCTGTCATTTTAGCCAGCCACCTATCAACTTGAAAATTTAGCCAGCCACATGTCTGTCTGTCATTTTAGCCAGCCACCTATCAACTTCAAATTTTAGACACCCACCTGTCTACCTGTCAGTTTAGCCAGCCACCTATCAACTTGAAAATTTAGCCAGCCACATGTCTGTCTGTCATTTTAGCCAGCCACCTGTCTGTCTGTCATTTTAGCCAGCCACATGTCTGTCTGTCATTTTAGCCAGCCACCAGTCTGTCTGTCATTTTAGCCAGCCACCTATCAACTTCAAATTTTAGACACCAACCTGTCTACCTGTCAGTTTAGCCAGCCACCTATCAACTTGAAATTTTAGACAGCCACCTGTCTACCTGTCAGTTTAGCCAGCCACCTATCAACTTGAAATTTTA
Source organism: Saccoglossus kowalevskii (assembly GCF_978046115.1). NCBI lineage: Eukaryota > Metazoa > Hemichordata > Enteropneusta > Harrimaniidae > Saccoglossus > Saccoglossus kowalevskii. The sequence continues at coordinate 31,068,806 of NC_140660.1, forward strand.
GACAGCCACCTGTCTACCTGTCATTTTAGCCAGCCACCTGTCTGCCCATCATTTTATAGCCAACCAACTGTCCGTCCGTCATTTTACCCAGCCACCTGTCTGCCTGTCATTTTAGACAGAAACCTGCCTGCCTGTCAGTATATAGCCAGCCAACTATCTGGCCATCATTTTAGCCAGCCACCTGTCTGCCTGTCATTTTAGCCAGTCACATGTCTGTCTGTCATTTTAGCCAGCCACCTGTCTGCCTGTCATTTTAGTCAGCCACATGTCTGCCTGTCATTTTAGCCAGCCACCTGCCTGCCTTTCACTTTAGCCAGCCACCTGTCTGTCTGTCATTTTAGCCAGTCACATGTCTGTCTGTCATTTTAGCCAGCCACCTGTCTGCCTGTCATTTTAGTAGGCCACATGTCTGCCTGTCATCTTAGCCAGCCACCTGCCTGCCTGTCACTTTAGCCATCCACCTGCCTGTCTGTCATTTTAGCCAGACACCTATGAACTTGAAATTTTAGACAGCCACCTGTCTACCTGTCATTTTAGCCAACCACCTGTCTCTCTGTCATTTCAGCCAGCAACCTGTCTGCATGTCATTTTAGCCGGCCACCTGTCTGCCAATCATTTTAGCCCGCTACTTGTCTGCCTGTCATTTCAGCCAGCCACCTATTCGCCCGTCATTTTAGCCAGCCGCCTGTCTACCTGTCATTTTAGACTGACACCTGTCTGACCATCATTTTAAAGCCAACCAACTGTCTGCCCATCATTTTAGTCAGCCACCTGTCTACCTTTCATTTATGTCAGCCACCTGTCTGTCTATCTGTCATTTTAGCCAGCCACCTATCAACTTGAAATTTTAGACAGCTACCTGTCTGCCTGTCATTTTAGCAAGCCACCTGTGTGTCTGTCATTATGGCCAGCCACCTATTCGCCTGTCATTTTAGCCAGCCACCTGTCTGCCCATCATTTTTTAGCCAACCAACTGTCTGCCCATCATTTTAGTCAGTCACCTGTCTACCAGTCATTTTCGCCAGCTACCTGGCTGCCTCTCATTTTAGCCAGCCGCCTGTCTACCTGTCATTTATGCCAGCCAACTGGCTGCCTCTCATTTTAGCCTGTCATCTGTCTACCTGTCATTTATACCAGCCAACTGTCTGCCAATCATTTTAACCCGCTCCTTGTTTGCCTGTCATTTCATCCAGCCTCCTGTCTGCCCATCATTTTAGCCTGCCATATGTCTGCCAATTATTTCAGCCAGCCACTTGACTGCCTGTCATTTTTCCCAACCACCTGTCTACCTGTCATTTTAGACAGCCACCTGTCTGTCTGTCATTTTAGCCAGCCATCTGTATGTCTGTCATTTTAGCCAGCCACCTGTCTGTCTGTCATTTTAGCCAGCCACTTATCAACTTGAAATTTTAGCCAGCCACCTGTCTGTCTGTCATTTTAGCCAGCCACCTGTCTGCCCATCGTTTTAGCCTGCCATATGTCTGCCTGTTATAAAAGCCAGCCACTTGACTGCCTGTCATTTTACCCAACCACCTGTCCGCCTGTCATTTTAACCAGCCACCTAGCTGCCTCTCATTTTAGCCAGCCACCTGTCTACCTGTCATTTATGCCAGCCAACTATCTGCCAATCATTTTATCCCGCTCCTTGTTTGCCTGTCATTTCATCCAGCCACCTGTCTGTCCATCATTTAAGTCAGCCATATGTCTGCCAGTCATTTCAGCCAGCCACCTATTCGCCAGTAATTTTAGCCAGCCACCTGTCTACCTGTCATTTATGCCAGCCAACTATCTGCCAATCATTTTATCCCGCTCCTTGTTTGCCTGTCATTTCATCCAGCCACCTGTCTGTCCATCATTTAAGTCAGCCATATGTCTGCCAGTCATTTCAGCCAGCCACCTATTCGCCAGTAATTTTAGCCAGCCACCTGTCTACCTTTCATTTATGCCAGCCACCTATCAACTTGAAATTTTAGACAGCTACCTGTCTGTCTGTCATTTCATCCAGCCACATGTCTGTCTGTCATTTTAGCCAGCCACCTATCAACTTGAAATTTTAGACAGCCACCTGTCTACCTGTCATTTGAGCCAGCCACCTGTCTACCAGTCATTTTGCCAGCCACCTGGCTGCGTGTCATTTTAGCCAGCAACCTGTCTGCCTGTCATTGACCCAGACACCTGCCCATCTTTCATTTTAGACAGACACCTAGCTGCTCATCATTTTATAGCCAACCACCTGTCTGCCTGTCATTTTAGATAGACACCTGTCTGCCCATCATTTTATTGCCAAACAACTGTCTGCCCATCTTTTTAGTCAGCCACCTGTCTACCAGTCATTTTAGACAGCCACCTGTCTACCTTTCATTTATGCCAGCCACCTGTCTGACTATCTGTCATTTTAGCCAGCCACCTATCAACTTGAAATTTTAGACAGCTACCTGTCTGCCTGTCATTTTATAGCCAGCTAACTATCTGCCCATCATTTTTGCCGGCCACCTGACTGCCTGTCATTTTTGACAGCCACCTGTCTACCAGTCATTTTGGCAGCCACCTGGCTGCGTCTCATTTTAGCCAGCAACCTGTCTGCCTGTCATTTACCCAGCACACCTGTCCACCTGTCATTTTAGACAGACTCCTAGCTGTTCATCATTTTATAGCCAACCAACTGTCTGCCTGTAATTTTAGACAGCCACCTGTCTACCAGTCATTTTGCCAGCCACCTGGCTGCGTGTCATTTTAGCCAGCAACCTGTCTGCCTGTCATTTACCCAGCACACCTGTCCACCTGTCATTTTAGACAGACTCCTAGCTGTTCATCATTTTATATCCAACCAACTGTCTGCCCGTCATTTTAGAGAGCCTCCGGTTTGCCTGTCATTTTAGCCATCCAACTGGCTGCCTCGCATTTTAGCCAGCCTCCTGTTTGCCTGTCATTTTAGCTAGTCACATGTCTACCAGTTATATTAGCCAGGAACCTGGCTGCATCTGATTTTTGCTAGCCGCCTGTCTACTTGTCATTTATGCCAGCCACCTGTCTACCAGTCATTTATGCCAGTCAAATGTCTGCCAAACATTTTAGCCCGCTCCTTGTTTGCCTGTCATTTCATCCCGCCACCTGTCTGCCCATCATTTTAGCCAGTCATATGTCTGCCAGTTATTTTAGCCAGCCACCTGTCTGCCCATCATTTTAGCCAGCCATCAGTCTGCCTGTTATTTTAGCCAGCCACTATCTGCCTGTCAGTTTATAGTCAAACAACTGTTTGCCCATCATTTTAGCCAGCCATTTGGCTGCCTGTTTTTTTTAGCCAGCCACTTGACTGCCTGTCATTTTACTCAACCACCTGTCCGCCTGTCATTTTAGACAGACATCTGCCTGCCCCTCATTATATAGCCAACCAACTGTTTGGCCATCATTTTAGCCAGCCACCTGTCTACCAGTCATTTTAACCAGCCACCTGGCTGCCTCTCATTTTAGCCAGCCACCTGTCTACCTGTCATTTATGCCAGCCAACTATCTGCCAATCATTTTAGCCAGCTACTTGTTTGCCTGTCATTTCATCGAGCCACCTGTCTGCCCATCATTTTAGCCAGCCACCTGGCTGCCTCTCATTTTAGCCAGCCACCTGTCTGTCTATCTGTCATTTTAGCCAGCCACCTATCAACTTGAAATTTTAGACAGCTACCTGTCTGCCTGTCATTTTAGCCAGCCACATGTCTGCCCATCATTTTTTAGCCAACCAACTGTCTGCCCATCATTTTAGTCAGTCACCTGTCTACCAGTCATTTTAGCCAGCCACCTGGCTGCCTCTCATTTTAGCCAGCCGCCTGTCTACCTGTCATTTATGCCAGCCAACTGGCTGCCTCGCATTTTAGCCTGTCATCTGTCTACCTGTCATTTATGCCAGCCAACTGTCTGCCAATCATTTTAGCCCGCTCCTTGTTTGCCTGTCATTTCATCCAGCCACCTGTCTGCCCATCATTTTAGCCTGCCATATGTCTGCCAGTTATTTCAGCCAGCCACTTGACTGCCTGTAATTTTTCCCAACCACCTGTCTACCTGTCATTTTAGACAGCCACCTGTCTGTCTGTCATTTTAGCCAGCCATCTGAATGTCTGTCATTTTAGCCAGCCACCTGTCTGTCTGTCACTTTAGCCAGCCACTTATCAACTTGAAATTTTAGCCAGCCACCTGTCTGTCTGTCATTTTAGCCAGCCACGTGTCTGTCTGTCATTTCAGCCAGCCATCTGTCTGTCTGTTATTTCAGCCAGCCACCTGTCTGTCTGTCATTTTAGCCAGCCACCTATCAACTTGAAATTTTAGACAGCCACCTGTCTACCTGTCATTTTAGCCAGCCACCTGTCTACCAGTCATTCTGCCAGCCACCTGGCTGCGTGTCATTTTAGCCAGCAACCTGTCTGCCTGTCATTTACCCAGACACCTGTCAATCTTTCATTTTAGACAGACACCTAGCTGCTCATCATTTTATAGCCAACCAACTGTCTGCCTGTAATTTTAGACAGCCACCTGTCTGCCTGTCATTTTAGCAAGCCACCTGTCTACCAGTCATTCTGCCAGCCACCTGTCTGTCTGTCATTTTAGCCAGCCATCTGAATGTCTGTCATTTTAGCCAGCCACCTGTCTGTCTGTCACTTTAGCCAGCCACTTATCAACTTGAAATTTTAGCCAGCCACCTGTCTGTCTGTCATTTTAGCCAGCCACGTGTCTGTCTGTCATTTCAGCCAGCCATCTGTCTGTCTGTTATTTCAGCCAGCCACCTGTCTGTCTGTCATTTTAGCCAGCCACCTATCAACTTGAAATTTTAGACAGCCACCTGTCTACCTGTCATTTTAGCCAGCCACCTGTCTACCAGTCATTCTGCCAGCCACCTGGCTGCGTGTCATTTTAGCCAGCAACCTGTCTGCCTGTCATTTACCCAGACACCTGTCAATCTTTCATTTTAGACAGACACCTAGCTGCTCATCATTTTATAGCCAACCAACTGTCTGCCTGTAATTTTAGACAGCCACCTGTCTGCCTGTCATTTTAGCAAGCCACCTGTCTGTCTGTCATTTTAGCCAGCCACCTATTCGCCTGTCATTTTAGCCCGCCACCTGTCTGCCCATCATTTTATAGCCAACCAACTGTCTGCCCATCATTTTAGTCAGTCACCTGTCTACCAGTCATTTTAGCCAGCCACCTGGCTGCCTCACAATTTAGCCAGCCGCCTGTCTACCTGTCGTTTATGCCAGCCAACTGGCTGCCTCTCATTTTAGCCTGCCACCTGTCTACCTGTCATTTATGCCAGCCAACTGTCTGCCCATCATTTTATAGCTAACCAACTGTCTGCCCATCATTTTAGTCGGCCACCTGTCTACCAGTCATTTTAGCCAGCCACCTGGCTGCCTCTCATTTTAGCTAGCTTCCTGTCTACCTGTCATTTATGCCAGTCAACTGTCTGCCAATCATTTTAGCAAGCTACTTGTCTGCCTGTCATTTCAGCCAGAAACCTATTCGCCCGTCATTTTAGTCAGCCACCTATCTACCTGTCATTTTAGACAGCCACCTGTCTACCTGTCATTTTAGACAGCCACCTGTCTATTTGAAATTTTAGCCAGCCACCTGTCTGTCTGTCATTTTAGACAGCGACCTGTGGGCCTGTCATTTTAGTCAGCCACCTATCTGCCCATCGTTTTATAGCCAACCAACTGTCTGTCCGTCATTTTACCCAGCCACCTGCTAGCCTGTCATTTTAGTCAGACACTTGTTTGCCTGTCATTTTATAGCCAGCTAACTATCTGCCCATCATTTTAGCCGGCCACCTGTCTGCGTGTCATTTTAGCCAGCAACCTGTCTGCCTGTCATTTACCCAGACACCTGTCCACCTGTCATTATAGACAGACTCCTAGCTGCTCATCATTTTATAGCCAACCAACTGTCTGCCTGTCATTTTAGACAGCGACCTGTAGGCCTGTCATTTTAGTCAGCCATCTATCTGCCCAACATTTTATATCCAACCAACTGTCTGCCCGTCATTTTAGAGAGCCACCTGTCTACCAGTTATTTTAGCCATCCAACTGGCTGCCTCGCATTTTAGCCAGCCTCCTGTCTGCCTGTCATTTTAGCTAGTCACATGTCTACCAGTTATTTTAGCTAGCCACCTGGCTGCCTCTGATTTTAGCTAGCCACCTGTCTACCTGTCATTTATGCCAGCCAACTGACTGCCTCTCATTTTAGCCAGCCACCTGTCTACCTGTCATTTATGCCAGCCAACTGTCTGCCAATCATTTTAGCCCGCTCCTTGTTTGCCTGTCATTTCATCCAGCCACCTGTCTGCCCATCATTTTAGCCTGCCATATGTCTGCCTGTTATTATAGCCAGCCACTATCTGCCTGTCAGTTTATAGTCAAACAATTGTTTGCCCATAATTTTAGCCAGCCATCTGGCTGCCTGTTATTTTAGACAGCTACCGGTCTGCCTGTCATTTTAGCCACCGACCTATTCGCCTGTCATTTTAGCCAGCCACCTGTCTGCCCATCATTTTATAGCCAACCAACTGTCTGATAATCATTTTAATCAGTCGCCTGTCTACCAGTCATTTTAGCCAGCCACCTGTCTACCTGTCATTTCATCCAGCCACCTGTCTGTATATCATTTTAGCCAGCCATTTGTCTGCCTGTCATTTCATCCAGCAACTTGTCCACCCATCGTTTTAGCCAGCCATCTGTCTGCCTGTCATTTCATCCAGCTACTTGTCTACCCATCATTTTAGCCAACCACCTGTCTGTCTGTTATTTTAGCCAGCCACCTATTCGCCTGTCATTTTAGCCAGCCACCTGTCTGCCCATCATTTTATAGCCAACCAACTGTCTGCCCATCATTTTAGTCAGTCACCTGTCAAGCAGTCATTTTAGCCAGCCACCTGGCTGCCTCTCATTTTAGCTAGCCGCCTGTCTACATGTCATTTATGCCAGCCAACTGGCTGCCTCTGATTTTAGCTAGCCACCTGTCTACCTGTCATTTATGCCAGCCAACTGACTGCCTCTCATTTTAGCCAGCCACCTGTCTACCTGTCATTTATGCCAGCCAACTGTCTGCCAATCATTTTTGCCCGCTCCTTGTTTGCCTGTCATTTCATCCAGCCACCTGTCTGCCCATCATTTTAGCATGCCATATGTCTGCCTGTTATTATAGCCAGCCACTACCTGCCTGCCAGTTTATAGTCAAACAACTGTTTGCCCATAATTTTAGCTAGCCATCTGGCTGCCTGTTATTTTAGACAGCTACCGGTCTGCCTGTCATTTTAGCCAGCGACCTATTCGCCTGTCATTTTAGCCAGCCACCTGTCTGCCCATCATTTTATAGCCAACCAACTGTCTGATAATCATTTTAATCAGTCGCCTGTCTACCAGTGATTTTAGCCAGCCACCTGTCTACCTGTCATTTCATCCAGCCACCTGTCTGCATATCATTTTAGCCAGCCATCTGTCTGCCTGTCGTTTCATCCAGCCACTTGTCCGCCCATCGTTTTAGCCAGCATTCTGTGGGCCTGTCATTTTAGTCAGCCACCTATCTACCCATCATTTTATATCCAACCAACTGTCTGCCCGTCATTTTAGAGAGCCACCTGTCTACCAGTTATTTTAGCCATCCAACTGGCTGACTCGCATTTTAGCCAGCCTCCTGTTTGCCTGTCATTTTAGCTATTCACATGTCTATCAGCCACCTGGCTGTCTCTGATTTTAGCTAGCTGCCTGTCTACCTGTCATTTATGCCAGCCAACTGGCTGCCTCTCATTTTAGCCAGCCACCTGTCTGTCTGTCATTTTAGCCACCAACTATTAGCCAGCCACCTGTCTACCAGTCACTTTAGCCAGCTACCTGGCTGCCTCTCATTTTAGCCGACCAACTGTCTGCTCATCATTTTAGTCAGCGACCTGTCCGCCTGTCATTTTACCAGGCACCTGCCTGCCTGTTTTTTCATTCAGCCACCTGTCTACCCATCATTCAAGCCATCCATCTGTCTGCCTGTCATTTCATCCAGCCGCCTGTCTACCCATCATTATAGCAAGCCACCTGTCTGCCTGTCATTTCAGACAGACACCTGTCTGCCTGTAATTTTAGACAGCCACCTATCAACTTGAAAATTTTGCCAGCAACCTGTCTGTCTGACATATTAGCCAGCCACCTGTCTGTCTGTCATTTTAGTCAGCCACCTGTCTGTCTGTCATTTTAGCCAGCCACCTGTCTGCCTGTCATTTTAGCCAGCCACCTATCAACTTGAACATTTTGCCAGCCACCTGTCTGTCTGTCATTTTAGCCAGCCACCTGTCTGTCTGTCATTTTAGCCAGCCACCTATCAACTTGAAAATTTAGCCAGCGACATGTCTGTCTGTCATTTTAGCCAGCCACCTGTCTGCCTGTCATTTTAGTCAGCCACATGTCTGCCTGTCATTTTAGCCAGCCACCTGCCTGCCTTTCACTTTAGCCAGCCACCTGTCTGCCTGTCATTTTAGTAGGCCACACGCCTGCCTGCCATCTTAGCCAGCCACCTGCCTGCCTGTCACTTTAGCCATCCACCTGACTGTCTGTCATTTTAGCCAGACACCTATCAACTTGAAATTTTAGACAGCCACCTGTCTACCTGTCATTTTAGCCAGCCACCTGTCTCTCTGTCATTTTAGCCAGCAACCTGTCAGCCTGTCACTTTAGCCATCCACCTGACTGTCTGTCATTTTAGCCAGCCACCTATCAACTTGAAATTTTAGACAGCTATCTGTCTGCCTCTCATTTTAGCCAGCCACCTGTCTATCTGTCATTTTAGACAGACTCCTGTCTGCCCATCATTTTATAGCCAACCAACTGTCTGCCCATCATTTTAGTCAGCCACCAGTCTACCAGTCATTTTAGCCAGCCACCTGTCTACCTTTCATTTATGCCAGCCACCTGTCTGTCTATCTGTCATTTTAGCAAGCCACCTGTCTGTCTGTCATTTTAGCCACCTACCAATTCGCCTGTCATTTTAGCCAGCCACCTGTCTGCCCATCATTTTATAGCCAACCAACTGTCTGCCCATAATTTTAGTCAGCCACCTGTCTACCAGTCATTTTAGCCAGCCACCTGGCTGCCTCTCATTTTAGCTAGCTTCCTGTCTACCTGTCATTTATGCCAGTCAACTGTCTGCCAATCATTTTAGCAAGCTACTTGTCTGCCTGTCATTTCAGCCAGAAACCTATTCGCCCGTCATTTTAGTCAGCCACCTATCTACCTGTCATTTTAGACAGCCACCTGTCTACCTGTCATTTTAGACAGCCACCTGTCTATTTGAAATTTTAGCCAGCCACCTGTCTGTCTGTCATTTTAGACAGCGACCTGTGGGCCTGTCATTTTAGTCAGCCACCTATCTGCCCATCGTTTTATAGCCAACCAACTGTCTGTCCGTCATTTTACCCAGCCACCTGCTAGCCTGTCATTTTAGTCAGACACTTGTTTGCCTGTCATTTTATAGCCAGCTAACTATCTGCCCATCATTTTAGCCGGCCACCTGTCTGCGTGTCATTTTAGCCAGCAACCTGTCTGCCTGTCATTTACCCAGACACCTGTCCACCTGTCATTATAGACAGACTCCTAGCTGCTCATCATTTTATAGCCAACCAACTGTCTGCCTGTCATTTTAGACAGCGACCTGTAGGCCTGTCATTTTAGTCAGCCATCTATCTGCCCAACATTTTATATCCAACCAACTGTCTGCCCGTCATTTTAGAGAGCCACCTGTCTACCAGTTATTTTAGCCATCCAACTGGCTGCCTCGCATTTTAGCCAGCCTCCTGTCTGCCTGTCATTTTAGCTAGTCACATGTCTACCAGTTATTTTAGCTAGCCACCTGGCTGCCTCTGATTTTAGCTAGCCACCTGTCTACCTGTCATTTATGCCAGCCAACTGACTGCCTCTCATTTTAGCCAGCCACCTGTCTACCTGTCATTTATGCCAGCCAACTGTCTGCCAATCATTTTAGCCCGCTCCTTGTTTGCCTGTCATTTCATCCAGCCACCTGTCTGCCCATCATTTTAGCCTGCCATATGTCTGCCTGTTATTATAGCCAGCCACTATCTGCCTGTCAGTTTATAGTCAAACAATTGTTTGCCCATAATTTTAGCCAGCCATCTGGCTGCCTGTTATTTTAGACAGCTACCGGTCTGCCTGTCATTTTAGCCACCGACCTATTCGCCTGTCATTTTAGCCAGCCACCTGTCTGCCCATCATTTTATAGCCAACCAACTGTCTGATAATCATTTTAATCAGTCGCCTGTCTACCAGTCATTTTAGCCAGCCACCTGTCTACCTGTCATTTCATCCAGCCACCTGTCTGTATATCATTTTAGCCAGCCATTTGTCTGCCTGTCATTTCATCCAGCAACTTGTCCACCCATCGTTTTAGCCAGCCATCTGTCTGCCTGTCATTTCATCCAGCTACTTGTCTACCCATCATTTTAGCCAACCACCTGTCTGTCTGTTATTTTAGCCAGCCACCTATTCGCCTGTCATTTTAGCCAGCCACCTGTCTGCCCATCATTTTATAGCCAACCAACTGTCTGCCCATCATTTTAGTCAGTCACCTGTCAAGCAGTCATTTTAGCCAGCCACCTGGCTGCCTCTCATTTTAGCTAGCCGCCTGTCTACATGTCATTTATGCCAGCCAACTGGCTGCCTCTGATTTTAGCTAGCCACCTGTCTACCTGTCATTTATGCCAGCCAACTGACTGCCTCTCATTTTAGCCAGCCACCTGTCTACCTGTCATTTATGCCAGCCAACTGTCTGCCAATCATTTTTGCCCGCTCCTTGTTTGCCTGTCATTTCATCCAGCCACCTGTCTGCCCATCATTTTAGCATGCCATATGTCTGCCTGTTATTATAGCCAGCCACTACCTGCCTGCCAGTTTATAGTCAAACAACTGTTTGCCCATAATTTTAGCTAGCCATCTGGCTGCCTGTTATTTTAGACAGCTACCGGTCTGCCTGTCATTTTAGCCAGCGACCTATTCGCCTGTCATTTTAGCCAGCCACCTGTCTGCCCATCATTTTATAGCCAACCAACTGTCTGATAATCATTTTAATCAGTCGCCTGTCTACCAGTGATTTTAGCCAGCCACCTGTCTACCTGTCATTTCATCCAGCCACCTGTCTGCATATCATTTTAGCCAGCCATCTGTCTGCCTGTCGTTTCATCCAGCCACTTGTCCGCCCATCGTTTTAGCCAGCATTCTGTGGGCCTGTCATTTTAGTCAGCCACCTATCTACCCATCATTTTATATCCAACCAACTGTCTGCCCGTCATTTTAGAGAGCCACCTGTCTACCAGTTATTTTAGCCATCCAACTGGCTGACTCGCATTTTAGCCAGCCTCCTGTTTGCCTGTCATTTTAGCTATTCACATGTCTATCAGCCACCTGGCTGTCTCTGATTTTAGCTAGCTGCCTGTCTACCTGTCATTTATGCCAGCCAACTGGCTGCCTCTCATTTTAGCCAGCCACCTGTCTGTCTGTCATTTTAGCCACCAACTATTAGCCAGCCACCTGTCTACCAGTCACTTTAGCCAGCTACCTGGCTGCCTCTCATTTTAGCCGACCAACTGTCTGCTCATCATTTTAGTCAGCGACCTGTCCGCCTGTCATTTTACCAGGCACCTGCCTGCCTGTTTTTTCATTCAGCCACCTGTCTACCCATCATTCAAGCCATCCATCTGTCTGCCTGTCATTTCATCCAGCCGCCTGTCTACCCATCATTATAGCAAGCCACCTGTCTGCCTGTCATTTCAGACAGACACCTGTCTGCCTGTAATTTTAGACAGCCACCTATCAACTTGAAAATTTTGCCAGCAACCTGTCTGTCTGACATATTAGCCAGCCACCTGTCTGTCTGTCATTTTAGTCAGCCACCTGTCTGTCTGTCATTTTAGCCAGCCACCTGTCTGCCTGTCATTTTAGCCAGCCACCTATCAACTTGAACATTTTGCCAGCCACCTGTCTGTCTGTCATTTTAGCCAGCCACCTGTCTGTCTGTCATTTTAGCCAGCCACCTATCAACTTGAAAATTTAGCCAGCGACATGTCTGTCTGTCATTTTAGCCAGCCACCTGTCTGCCTGTCATTTTAGTCAGCCACATGTCTGCCTGTCATTTTAGCCAGCCACCTGCCTGCCTTTCACTTTAGCCAGCCACCTGTCTGCCTGTCATTTTAGTAGGCCACACGTCTGCCTGCCATCTTAGCCAGCCACCTGCCTGCCTGTCACTTTAGCCATCCACCTGACTGTCTGTCATTTTAGCCAGACACCTATCAACTAGAAATTTTAGACAGCCACCTGTCTACCTGTCATTTTAGCCAGCCACCTGTCTCTCTGTCATTTTAGCCAGCAACCTGTCAGCCTGTCACTTTAGCCATCCACCTGACTGTCTGTCATTTTAGCCAGCCACCTATCAACTTGAAATTTTAGACAGCTATCTGTCTGCCTCTCATTTTAGCCAGCCACCTGTCTATCTGTCATTTTAGACAGACTCCTGTCTGCCCATCATTTTATAGCCAACCAACTGTCTGCCCATCATTTTAGTCAGCCACCAGTCTACCAGTCATTTTAGCCAGCCACCTGTCTACCTTTCATTTATGCCAGCCACCTGTCTGTCTATCTGTCATTTTAGCAAGCCACCTGTCTGTCTGTCATTTTAGCCACCTACCAATTCGCCTGTCATTTTAGCCAGCCACCTGTCTGCCCATCATTTTATAGCCAACCAACTGTCTGCCCATAATTTTAGTCAGCCATCTGTCTACCAGTCATTTTAGCCAGCCATCTGGCTGCCTCTCATTTTAGCCAGCCGCCTGTCTACCTGTCATTTATGCCAGCCACCTGTCTGTCTATCTGACATTTTAGCCAGCCACCTATCAACTTGAAATTTTAGACTGCTACCTGTCTGCCTGTCATTTTAGCCTGCCACCTGTCTGTCTGTCATTTTAGCCAGCCACCTATTCGCCTGTCATTTTAGCCAGCCACCTGTCTGCCCATCATTTTATAGCCAACTAATTGTCTGCCCATCATTTTAGTCAGTCACCTGTCTACCAGTCATTTTAGCCAGCCACCTGTCTGCCAATCATTTTAGCCCGCTCCTTGTTTGCCTGTCATTTCATCTAGCCACATGTCTGCCCATCATTTTAGCCAGCCATATGTCTGCCAGTCATTTCAGCCAGCCACCTAATCGCCCGACATTTAGCCAGCCACCTGTCTACCTGTCATTTTAGACAGAAACCTGTCTGCCCATCATTTTATAGCCAACCAACTGTCTGCCCATCATTTTAGTCAGCCACCCGTCTACCAGTCATTTTAGCCAGCCACCTGTCTACCTTTTATTTATGCCAGCCACCTGTCTGTCTATCTGTCATTTTAACCAGCCACCTATCAACTTGAAATTTTAGACAGCTACCTGTCTGCCTGTCATTTTAGCAAGCCACCAGTCTGTCTGCCATTTTAGCCAGCCACCTATTCGCCTGTCATTTTAGCCAGCCACCTCAGGCTGTCTGCTGTCTGTTATTTTAGCCAGCCACATGTCTGTCTGTCATTTCAGTCTACCAGCTGTCTATTTGTCATTTTTGACAACCACCTGTCTGTCCATCATTTTAGCCGGCCACCTGACTGCCTGTCATTGCAGTCAATCTTCTGTTTGCCCATCATTTTGTAGCCAACCAACGGTCTGCTCGTCATTTTACCCATCCATCATTCTGCCCGTCATTTTAGCCAGTCACCAGCCTGCCTGTCATTTTAGCCACCACCTATTAGCCAGCCACCAGTCAACCAGTCACTTTAGCCAGCAACATGGCTGCCTCACATTTTAGCCGACCAACTGTCTGTTCATCATTTTAGACAGACACCTGTCTGCCCATCATTTTAAAGCCAACCAACTGTCTGCCCATCATTTTAGTCAGCCACCTGTCTACCTTTCATTTATGCCAGCCACCTGTCTGTCTGTCTGTCATTTTAGCCAGCCACCTATTTGCCTGTCATTTTAGCCAGCCACCTGTCTGCCCACCATTTTATAGCCAACCAACTGTCTGCCCATCATTTTAGTCAGTCACCTGTCTACCAGTCATTTTAGCCAGCCACCTGTCTGCCAATCATTTTAGCCCTTTCCTTGTTTGCCTGTCATTTCATCTAGCCACATGTCTGCCCATCATTTTAGCCAGCCATACATTGTATGTCTACCTGTCATTTTAGACAGACTCCTGTCTGTCCATCATTTTATAGCCAACCAACTGTCTGCCCATCATTTTAGTCAGCCACCAGTCTACCAGTCATTTCAGCCAGACACATAATCGCCCGACATTTAGCCAGCCACCTGTCTACCTGTCATTTTAGACAAAAACCTGTCTGCCCATCATTTTATAGCCAACCAACTGTCTGCCCATCATTTTTGTCAGCCACCCGTCTACCAGTCATTTTAGCCAGCCACCTGTCTACCTTTCATTTATGCCAGCCACCTATTCGCCTGTCATTTTAGCCAGCCACCTGTCTGCCCATCATTTTATAGCCAACCAACTGTCTGCCCAACATTTTAGTCAGTCACCTGTCTACCTGTCATTTTAACCAGCCACCTATCAACTTGAAATTTTAGCCAGCCACCTGTCTGTCTGTCATTTTAGCCAACCACCTATCAACTTGAAATTTTAGACAGCCACCTGTCTACCTGTCATTTTAGACAGCAACCTGTCTACCAGTCATTTTGCCAGCCACCTGGCTGCGTGTCATTTTAGCCAGCAACCTGTCTGCCTGTCATTTCAGCCATCCACCTATTCGCCCGTCATTTTTGCCAGCCACATGTCTACCTGTAATTTTAGACAGACACCTGTCTGCCCATCATTTTATAGCCAACCAACTGTCTGCCCATCATTTTAGACAGCCACCTGTCTACCAGTCATTTTAGCCAGCAACCTGGCTGCCTCTCATTTTAGCTAGCCGCCTGTCTACCTGTCATTTATGCCAGCCAACTGGCTGCCTCTCATTTTAGCCCACTACATGTCTGCCTGTCATTTCAGCCAGCCACCTATTCGCCCGTCATTTTAGTCACCCGCCTGTCTACCTGTCATTTTAGACAGCCACCTGTCTGCCCATCATTTTAGCCAGCCACTTATCAACTTGAAATTTTAGCCAGCCACCTGTCTGTCTGTCATTTTAGCCAGCCACCTGTCTGTCTGTCATTTCAGCCAGCCATCTGTCTGTCTGTCATTTCAGCCAGCCACATGTCTGTCTGTCATTTTAGCCAGCCACCTATCAACTTGAAAATTTAGACAGCCACCTGCCTACCTGTCATTTGAGCCAGCCACCTGTCTACCAGTCATTTTGCCAGCCACCTGGCTGCGTGTCATTTTAGCCAGCAACCTGTCTGCCTGTCATTTACCCAGACACCTGTCCATCTTTCATTTTAGACAGACACCTAGCTGCTCATCATTTTATAGCCAACCAATTGTCTGCCTGTTATTTTAGACAGCGACCTGTCTGCCTGTCATTTTAGTCACCCACCTATCTGTCCATCGTTTTATAGCCAACCATCTGTCCGTCATTTTACCCAGCCACCTATCTGCCTGACATTTTAGACAGACACCTGTCTGCCCATCATTTTATTGCCAACCAACTGTCTGCCCATCTTTTTAGTCAGCCACCTGCCTACCAGTCATTTTAACCAGCCACCTGTCTACCTTTCATTTATGCCAGCCACCTGTCTGTCTATCTGTCATTTTAGCCAGCCACCTATCAACTTGAAATTTTAGACAGCTACCTGTCTGCCTGTCATTTTATAGCCAGCTAACTATCTGCCCTTCATTTTTGCCGGCCACCTGACTGCCTGTCATTTTAGACAGCCACCTGTCTACCAGTCATTTTGCCAGCCACCTGGCTGCGTCTCATTTTAGCCAGCAACCTGTCTGCCTGTCATTTACCCAGCACACCTGTCCACCTGTCATTTTAGACAGACTCCTAGCTGTTCATCATTTTATAGCCAACCAACTGTCTGCCTGTCATTTTACACAGCGACCTGTGGACCTGTCATTTTAGTCAGCCACCTATCTGCCCATCATTTTATATTCAACCAACTGTCTGCCCGTCATTTTAGAGAGCGTCCGGTTTGCCTGTCATTTTAGCTAGTCACATGTCTACCAGTTATATTAGCCAGCCACCTGGCTGCATCTGATTTTTGCTAGCCGCCTGTCTACTTGTCATTTATGCCAGCCACCTGTCTACCTGTCATTTATGCCAGCCAACTATCTGCCAATCATTTTAGCCAGCTACTTGTTTGCCTGTAATTTCATCCAGCCACCTGTCTGCCCATCATTTTAGCCAGCCACCTGGCTGCCTCTCATTTTAGCCAGCCACCTGTCTGTCTATCTGTCATTTTAGCCAGCCACCTATCAACTTGAAATTTTAGACAGCTACCTGTCTGCCTGTCATTTTAGCCAGCCACATGTCTGCCCATCATTTTTTAGCCAACCAACTGTCTGCCCATAATTTTAGTCAGTCACCTGCCTACCCGTCATTTTAGCCAGCCACCTGGCTGCCTCTCATTTTAGCCAGCCGCCTGTCTACCTGTCATTTATGCCAGCCAACTGGCTGCCTCTCATTTTAGCCTGTCATCTGTCTACCTGTCATTTATGCCATCCAACTGTCTGCCAATCATTTTAGCCCGCTCATTGTTTGCCTGTCATTTCATCCAGCCACCTGTCTGCCCATCATTTTAGCCTGCCATATGTCTGCCAGTTATTTCAGCCAGCCACTTGACTGCCTGTAATTTTTTCCAACCACCTGTCTACCTGTCATTTTAGACAGCCACCTGTCTGTCTGTCATTTTAGCCAGCCATCTGTATGTCTGTCATTTTAGCCAGCCACCTGTCTGTTTGTCACTTTAGCCAGCCACTTATCAACTTGAAATTTTAGCCAGCCACCTGTCTGTCTGTCATTTTAGCCAGCCACGTGTCTGTCTGTCATTTCAGCCAGCCATCTGTCTGTCTGTCATTTCAGCCAGCCACCTGTCTGTCTGTCATTTTAGCCAGCCACCTATCAACTTGAAATTTTAGACAGCCACCTGTCTACCTGTCATTTTAGCCAGCCACCTGTCTACCAGTCATTCTGCCAGCCACCTGGCTGCGTGTCATTTTAGCCAGCAACCTGTCTGCCTGTCATTTACCCAGACACCTGTCAATCTTTCATTTTAGACAGACACCTAGCTGCTCATCATTTTATAGCCAACCAACTGTCTGCCTGTAATTTTAGACAGCCACCTGTCTGCATTCATTTATGCCAGCCACGTGTCTGTCTATCTGTCATTATAGCCAGTCACCTATCAACTTGAAATTTCAGACAGCTACCTGTCTGCCTGTCATTTTAGCAAGCCACCTGTCTGTCTGTCATTTTAGCCAGCCACCTATTCGCCTGTCATTTTAGCCCGCCACCTGTCTGCCCATCATTTTATAGCCAACCAACTGTCTGCCCATCATTTTAGTCAGTCACCTGTCTACCAGTCATTTTAGCCAGCCACCTGGCTGCCTCACAATTTAGCCAGCCGCCTGTCTACCTGTCGTTTATGCCAGCCAACTGACTGCCTCTCATTTTAGCCTGCCACCTGTCTACCTGTCATTTATGCCAGCCAACTGTCTGCCCATCATTTTATAGCTAACCAACTGTCTGCCCATCATTTTAGTCGGCCACCTGTCTACCAGTCATTTTAGCCAGCCACCTGGCTGCCTCTCATTTTAGCTAGCCTCCTGTCTACCAGTCATTTATGCCAGTCAACTGTCTGCCAATCATTTTAGCAAGCTACTTGTCTACCAGTCATTTTAGCCAGCCACCTGGCTGCCTCTCATTTTAGCTAGCCTCCTGTCTACCTGTCATTTATGCCAGTCAACTGTCTGCCTGTCATTTCAGCCAGAAACCTATTCGCCCGTCATTTTAGTCAGCCACCTATCTACCTGTCATTTTAGACAGCCACCTGTCTACCTGTCATTTTAGACAGCCACCTGTCTGTCTGACATTTCAGCCAGCCATCTGTATGTCTGTCATTTTAGCCAGCCACCTGTCTGTCTGTCACTTTAGCCAGCCACCTGCCTGCTTGTCATTTTAGCCAGCCACCTATCTATTTGAAATTTTAGCCAGCCACCTGTCTGTCTGTCATTTTAGACAGCGACCTGTGGGCCTGTCATTTTAGTCAGCCACCTATCTGCCCATCGTTTTATAGCCAACCAACTGTCTGTCCGTCATTTTACCCAGCCACCTGCTAGCCTGTCATTTTAGTCAGACACTTGTTTGCCTGTCATTTTATAGCCAGCTAACTATCTGCCCATCATTTTAGTCGGCCACCTGTCTGCCAGTCATTTTAGCCAGCCTCCTGGCTGCCTCTCATTTTAGCTAGCCGCCTGTCTACCTGTCATTTTAGCCAGCCACCTGTCTGCCCATCATTTTATAGCCAACAAACTGTATGCCCATCATTTTAGTCAGTCACCTGTCTACCAGTCATTTTAACCAGCCACATGGCTGCCTCTCATTTTAGCCAGCCGCCTGTCCACCTGTCATTTATGCCAACCAACTGGCTGCCTCTCATTTTAGCCTGCCACCTGTCTACCTGTCATTTATGCCAGTCAACTGCATGCCAATCATTTTAGCCAGCCATATGTCTACCTGTCATTTATGCCAGCCAACTGTCTGCCCATCATTTTAGACAGCCACCTGTCTGTCTGTCATTTTAGCTAGCCACCTGTCTGTCTGTCATTTTAGCCAGCCACCTATCAACTTGAAATTTTAGACAGCCACCTGTCTACCTGTCATTTTAGACAGCCACCTGTCTGTCTGTCATTTTAGCCAGCCACCTGTATGTCTGTCATTTTAGCCAGCCACCTATCAACTTCAAATTTTAGACAGCCACCTGTCTACCTGTCATTTTAGCCAGCCACCTATCTGCCCATCATTTTATAGCCAACCAACTGTCTGCCCGTCATTTTAGCCAGCCACCTGTCAACCAGTCATTTTGCCAGTCACATGACTGCGTGTCATTTTAGCCAGCTACCTGTCTGCCTGTCATTTACCAAGCCACCTGTTCACCTGTCATTTTAGACAGACACCTAGCTGCTCATCATTTTTTAGCCAAACAACTGTCTGCCTGTCATTTTATACAGCGACCTGTCTGCCTGTCATTTTAGTCAGCCACCTGTCTGTCCATCGTTTTATAGCCAACCGACAGTCTGTCCGTCATTTTACCCAGCCTCCTGTCTGCCTGTGATTTAGACAGACACCTGCCTGCCTGTCATTTTATAGCCAGCCAACTATCTTCCCATCATTTTAGCCGGCCACCTGTCTGCCTGTCATTTGAGACAGACACCTGCCTGCCCATCATTTTATAGCCAACCAACTGTCTGCCCGTCATTTTAGACAGCCACCTGTCTACCAGTTATTTTAGCCATCCAACTGTCTGCCTCGCATTTTAGCCAGCCATCTGGCTGCCTCTCATTATAGCAAGCCACCTGTCTACCAGTCATTTTAGCCAGCCACCTGTCTACCTTTCATTTATGCCAGCCACCTGTCTGTTTATCTGTCATTTTAGCCAGCCACCTATCAACTTGAAATTTTAGACAGCTATCTGTCTGCATGTCATTTTAGCAAGCCACCTGACTGTCTGTCATTTTAGCCAGCCACCTATACGCCTGTCATTTTAGCCAGCCAACTGTCTGCCAATCATTTTATAGCCAACCATCTGTCTGCTCATCATTTTAGTCAGTCACCTGTCTACCAGTCATTTTAACCAGCCACATGGCTGCTTCTCATTTTAGCCAGCCGCCTGTCCACCTGTCATTTATGCCAACCAACTGGCTGCCTCTCATTTTAGCCTGCCACCTGTCTACCTGTCATTTATGCCAGTCAACTGTCTGCCAATCATTTTAGCACGCTCCTTGTTTGCCTGTCGTTTCATCCAGCCATCTGTATGCCAATCATTTTAGCCAGCCATATGTCTACCTGTCATTTATGCCAGCCAACTGTCAGCCCATCATTTTAGACAGCCACCTGTCTGTCTGTCATTTTAGCTAGCCACCTGTCTGTCTGTCATTTTAGCCAGCCACCTGTCTGTCTCTCATTTATGCCAACCAACTGGCTGCTTCTCATTTTAGCCTGCCACCTGTCTACCTGTCATGTATGCCAGTCAACTGTCTGCCAATCATATTAGCACGCTCCTTGTTTGCCTGTCATTTCAACCAGCCACCTGTATGCCAATCATTTTAGCCAGCCACATGTCTACCTGTCATTTATGCCAGCCGCCTGTCTGTCTGTCATTTTAGCCAGCCACCTGTCAACTTGAAAATTTTGCCAGCCACCTGTCTGTCTGTCATATTAGCCAGCCACCTGTCTGTCTGTCATTTTAGTCAGCCACCTGTCTGTCTGTCATTTTAGCCAGCCACCTGTCTGTCTGTCATTTTAGCCAGCCACCTGTATGTCTGTCATTTTAGCCAGCCACCTATCAACTTCAAATTTTAGACAGCCACCTGTCTACCTGTCATTTTAGCCAGCCACCTGTCTACCTTTCATTTATGCCAGCCACCTGTCTGTTTATCTGTCATTTTAGCCAGCCACCTATCAACTTGAAATTTTAGACAGCTACCTGTCTGCATGTCATTTTAGCAAGCCACCTGTCTGTCTGTCATTTTAGCCAGCCACCTGTCTGTCTGTCATTTTAGCCAGCCAACTGTCTGCCAATCATTTTATAGCCAACCAACTGTCTGCCCATCATTTTAGTCGGCCACCTGTCTGCCAGTCATTTTAGCCAGCCTCCTGGCTGCCTCTCATTTTAGCTAGCCGCCTGTCTACCTGTCATTTTAGCCAGCCACCTGTCTGCCCATCATTTTATAGCCAACGAACTGTATGCCCATCATTTTAGTCAGTCACCTGTCTACCAGTCATTTTAACCAGCCACATGGCTGCTTCTCATTTTAGCCAGCCGCCTGTCCACCTGTCATTTATGCCAACCAACTGGCTGCCTCTCATTTTAGCCTGCCACCTGTCTACCTGTCATTTATGCCAGTCAACTGTATGCCAATCATTTTAGCCAGCCATATGTCTACCTGTCATTTATGCCAGCCAACTGTCTGCCCATCATTTTAGTCAGCCACCTGTCTGTCTGTCATTTTAGCCAGCCACCTGTCTGTCTCTCATTTTAGCCAGCCACCTGTCTGTCTGTCATTTTTGCCAGCCACCTATTCGCCTGTCATTTTAGCCAGCCACCTATCACCTTGAAAATTTTGCCAGCCACCTGTCTGTCTGTCATATTAGCCAGCCACCTGTCTGTCTGTCATTTTAGTCAGCCACCCGTCTGTCTGTCATTTTAGCCAGCCACCTGTCTGTCTCTCATTTTAGCCAGCCACCTGTCTGTCTGTCATTTTAGCCAGCCACCTGTCTGCCTGTCATTTTAGCCAGCCACCTATCAACTTGAAAATTTTAGACAGCCACCTGTCTACCTGTCATTTTAGCCAGCCACCTGTCTACCAGTCATTCTGCCAGCCACCTGGCTGCGTGTCATTTTAGCCAGCAACCTGTCTGCCTGTCATTTACCCAGACACCTGTCAATCTTTCATTTTAGACAGACACCTAGCTGCTCATCATTTTATAGCCAACCAACTGTCTGCCTGTAATTTTAGACAGCCACCTGTCTGCATTCATTATAGCCAGTCACCTATCAACTTGAAATTTCAGACAGCTACCTGTCTGCCTGTCATTTTAGCAAGCCACCTGTCTGTCTGTCATTTTAGCCAGCCACCTATTCGCCTGTCATTTTAGCCCGCCACCTGTCTGCCCATCATTTTATAGCCAACCAACTGTCTGCCCATCATTTTAATCAGTCACCTGTTTACCAGTCATTTTAGCCAGCCACCTGGCTGCCTCACAATTTAGCCAGCCGCCTGTCTACCTGTCGTTTATGCCAGCCAACTGGCTGCCTCTCATTTTAGCCTGCCACCTGTCTACCTGTCATTTATGCCAGCCAACTGTCTGCCCATCATTTTATAGCTAACCAACTGTCTGCCCATCATTTTAGTCGGCCACCTGTCTACCAGTCATTTTAGCCAGCCACCTGGCTGCCTCTCATTTTAGCTAGCCTCCTGTCTACCTGTCATTTATGCCAGTCAACTGTCTGCCTGTCATTTCAGCCAGAAACCTATTCGCCCGTCATTTTAGTCAGCCACCTATCTACCTGTCATTTTAGACAGCCACCTGTCTACCTGTCATTTTAGACAGCCACCTGTCTGTCTGACATTTCAGCCAGCCATCTGTATGTCTGTCATTTTAGCCAGCCACCTGTCTGTCTGTCACTTTAGCCAGCCACCTGCCTGCTCGTCATTTTAGCCAGCCACCTATCTATTTGAAATTTTAGCCAGCCACCTGTCTGTCTGTCATTTTAGACAGCGACCTGTGGGCCTGTCATTTTAGTCAGCCACCTATCTGCCCATCGTTTTATAGCCAACCAACTGTCTGTCCGTCATTTTACCCAGCCACCTGCTAGCCTGTCATTTTAGTCAGACACTTGTTTGCCTGTCATTTTATAGCCAGCTAACTATCTGCCCATCATTTTAGTCGGCCACCTGTCTGCCAGTCATTTTAGCCAGCCTCCTGGCTGCCTCTCATTTTAGCTAGCCGCCTGTCTACCTGTCATTTTAGCCAGCCACCTGTCTGCCCATCATTTTATAGCCAACGAACTGTATGCCCATCATTTTAGTCAGTCACCTGTCTACCAGTCATTTTAACCAGCCACATGGCTGCTTCTCATTTTAGCCAGCCGCCTGTCCACCTGTCATTTATGCCAACCAACTGGCTGCCTCTCATTTTAGCCTGCCACCTGTCTACCTGTCATTTATGCCAGTCAACTGTATGCCAATCATTTTAGCCAGCCATATGTCTACCTGTCATTTATGCCAGCCAACTGTCTGCCCATCATTTTAGACAGCCACCTGTCTGTCTGTCATTTTAGCTAGCCACCTGTCTGTCTGTCATTTTAGCCAGCCACCTATCAACTTGAAATTTTAGACAGCCACCTGTCTACCTGTCATTTTAGACAGCCACCTGTCTGTCTGTCATTTTAGCCAGCCACCTGTATGTCTGTCATTTTAGCCAGCCACCTATCAACTTCAAATTTTAGACAGCCACCTGTCTACCTGTCATTTTAGCCAGCCACCTGTCTGCCCATCATTTTATAGCCAACCAACTGTCTGCCCGTCATTTTAGCCAGCCACCTGTCAACCAGTCATTTTGCCAGTCACATGACTGCGTGTCATTTTAGCCAGCTACCTGTCTGCCTGTCATTTACCCAGCCACCTGTTCACCTGTCATTTTAGACAGACACCTAGCTGCTCATCATTTTTTAGCCAACCAACTGTCTGCCTGTCATTTTAGACAGCGACCTGTCTGCCTGTCATTTTAGTCAGCCACCTGTCTGTCCATCGTTTTATAGCCAACCGACTGTCTGTCCGTCATTTTACCCAGCCTCCTGTCTGCCTGTCATTTAGACAGACACCTGCCTGCCTGTCATTTTATAGCCAGCCAACTATCTTCCCATCATTTTAGCCGGCCACCTGTCTGCCTGTCATTTGAGACAGACACCTGCCTGCCCATCATTTTATAGCCAACCAACTGTCTGCCCGTCATTTTAGACAGCCACCTGTCTACCAGTTATTTTAGCCATCCAACTGTCTGCCTCGCATTTTAGCCAGCCATCTGGCTGCCTCTCATTATAGCCAGCCACCTGTCTACCAGTCATTTTAGCCAGCCACCTGTCTACCTTTCATTTATGCCAGCCACCTGTCTGTTTATCTGTCATTTTAGCCAGCCACCTATCAACTTGAAATTTTAGACAGCTATCTGTCTGCATGTCATTTTAGCAAGCCACCTGACTGTCTGTCATTTTAGCCAGCCACCTATACGTCTGTCATTTTAGCCAGCCAACTGTCTGCCAATCATTTTATAGCCAACCATCTGTCTGCTCATCATTTTAGTCAGTCACCTGTCTACCAGTCATTTTAACCAGCCACATGGCTGCTTCTCATTTTAGCCAGCCGCCTGTCCACCTGTCATTTATGCCAACCAACTGGCTGCCTCTCATTTTAGGCTGCCACCTGTCTACCTGTCATTTATGCCAGTCAACTGTCTGCCAATCATTTTAGCACGCTCCTTGTTTGCCTGTCATTTCATCCAGCCATCTGTATGCCAATCATTTTAGCCAGCCATATGTCTACCTGTCATTTATGCCAGCCAACTGTCTGCCCATCATTTTAGACAGCCACCTGTCTGTCTGTCATTTTAGCTAGCCACCTGTCTGTCTGTCATTTTAGCCAGCCACCTGTCTGTCTGTCATTTATGCCAACCAACTGGCTGCTTCTCATTTTAGCCTGCCACCTGTCTACCTGTCATTTATGCCAGTCAACTGTCTGCCAATCATATTAGCACGCTCCTTGTTTGCCTGTCATTTCAACCAGCCACCTGTATGCCAATCATTTTAGCCAGCCACATGTCTACCTGTCATTTATGCCAGCCGCCTCTCTGTCTGTCATTTTAGCCAGCCACCTGTCAACTTGAAAATTTTGCCAGCCACCTGTCTGTCTGTCATATTAGCCAGCCACCTGTCTGTCTGTCATTTTAGTCAGCCACCTGTCTGTCTGTCATTTTAGCCAGCCACCTGTCTGTCTGTCATTTTAGCCAGCCACCTGTATGTCTGTCATTTTAGCCAGCCACCTATCAACTTCAAATTTTAGCCAGCCACCTGTCTACCTGTCATTTTAGCCAGCCACCTGTCTACCTTTCATTTATGCCAGCCACCTGTCTGTTTATCTGTCATTTTAGCCAGCCACCTATCAACTTGAAATTTTAGACAGCTACCTGTCTGCATGTCATTTTAGCAAGCCACCTGTCTGTCTGTCATTTTAGCCAGCCACCTGTCTGTCTGTCATTTTAGCCAGCCAACTGTCTGCCAATCATTTTATAGCCAACCAACTGTCTGCCCATCATTTTAGTCGGCCACCTGTCTGCCAGTCATTTTAGCCAGCCTCCTGGCTGCCTCTCATTTTAGCTAGCCGCCTGTCTACCTGTCATTTTAGCCAGCCACCTGTCTGCCCATCATTTTATAGCCAACGAACTGTATGCCCATCATTTTAGTCAGTCACCTGTCTACCAGTCATTTTAACCAGCCACATGGCTGCTTCTCATTTTAGCCAGCCGCTTGTCCACCTGTCATTTATGCCAACCAACTGGCTGCCTCTCATTTAGGCCTGCCACCTGTATACCTGTCATTTATGCACGTCAACTGTCTGCCAATCATTTTAGCACGCTCCTTGTTTGCCTGTCATTTCATCCAGCCATCTGTATGCCAATCATTTTAGCCAGGCACATGTCTACCTGTCATTTATGCCAGGCACATGTCTGTCTGTCATTTTAGTCAGCCACCTGTCTGTCTCTCATTTTAGCCAGCCACCTGTCTGTCTGTCATTTTTGCCAGCCACCTATTCGCCTGTCATTTTAGCCAGCCACCTATCACCTTGAAAATTTTGCCAGCCACCTGTCTGTCTGTCACATTAGCCAGCCACCTGTCTGTCTGTCATTTTAGTCAGCCACCCGTCTGTCTGTCATTTTAGCCAGCCACCTGTCTGTCTCTCATTTTAGCCAGCCACCTGTCTGTCTGTCATTTTAGCCAGCCACCTGTCTGCCTGTCATTTTAGCCAGCCACCTATCAACTTGAAAATTTTGCCAGGCACCTGTCTGTCTGTCATTTTAGCCAGCCACCTGTCTGTCTGTCATTTTAGCCAGCCACCTGTCTGCCTGTCATTTTAGCCAGCCACCTATCAACTTGGAATTTTAGACAGCCACCTGTCTACCTGTCATTTTAGACAGCCACCTGTCTGTCTGTCATTTTAGCCAGCCACCTGTATGTCTGTCATTTTAGCCAGCCACCTATCAACTTCAAATTTTAGACAGCCACCTGTCTACCTGTCATTTTAGCCAGCCACCTGTCTGCCCATCATTTTATAACCAACCAACTGTCTGCCCGTCATTTTAGCCAGCCACCTGTCAACCAGTCATTTTGCCAGTCACATGGCTGCGTGTCATTGTAGCAAGCAACATGTCTGCCTGTCATTTACCCAGCCACCTGTCTACCTGTCATTTTAGACCGACACCTAGCTGCTCATCATTTTATAGCCAACCAACTGTCTGCCTGTCATTTTAGACAGCGACCTGTCTGCCTGTCATTTTAGACAGCCACCTGTCTACCAGTTATTTTAGCCATCCAACTGGCTGCCTCGCATTTTAGCCAGCCATCTGGCTGCCTCTCATTATAGCCAGTCACCTGTCTGTCATTTTAGCCAGCCACCTATCAACTTGAAATTGTAGACAGCTACCAGTCTGCCTGTCATTTTAGCAAACCACGTATAAGCCTGTCATTTTAGGCAGCCAACTGTCTGCCCATCATTTTAGTCAGTCACCTGTCTACCTGTCATTTATGCCAGCCAACTGTCTGCCAGTCATTTTAGCACGCTCTTTGTTTGCCTGTCATTTCATCCAGCCAACTGTCTGCCAATCATTTTAGCACGATCCTTGTTTGCCTGTCATTTCATCCAGCCAGCTGTCTGCCCATCATTTTAGGCAGCCATATGTCTACCAGTCATTTCAGCCAGCCACCTATTCGCCCGACATTTTAGCCAGCCACCTGTCTACCTGTCATTTTAGACAGACACCTGTCTGCCCATCATTTTATAGCCAACCAACTGTCTGCCCATCATTTTAGTCAGCCACCTGTCTACCAGTCATTTTAGCCAGCCACCTGTCTACCTTTCATTTATGCCAGCCACCTGTCTGTCTATCTGTCATTTTAGCCAGCCACCTATCAACATGAAATTTTAGACAGCTACCTGTCTGCCTGTCATTTTAGCCAGCCACTTATTCGCCAGTCATTTTAGCCAGCCACCTGTCTGCCCATCATTTTTAGTCAGTCACCTGTCTACCAGTCATTTATGCCATCCAACTGGCTGCCTCTCATTTTAGCCTGCCACCTGTCTACCTGTCATTTATGCCAGCCAACTGTCTGCCAATCATTTTAGCACGCTCCTTGTTTGCCTGTCATTTCATCCAGCCAACTGTCTGCCAATCATTTTAGCCCGCTCCTTGTTTGCCTGTCATTTCATCCAGACACCTGTCTGCCCATCATTTTAGCCAGCCATATGTCTGCCTGTTATGAAATTTTAGACAGCTACCTGTCTGCCTGTCATTTTTAGTCAGTCACCTGTTTACCAGTCATTTTAACCAGCCACCTGGCTGCCTATCATTTTAGCCAGTCATCTGTCTACCTGTCATTTATGCCAGCCATCTGTCTACCTGTTATTTTAGCCAGCCACTATGTGCCTGTCAGTTTATAGTCAAACAACTGTTTGCCCATCGTTTTAGCCAGCCATCTGGCTGACTGTTATTTTAGCAGGCTGCTTGACTGCCTGTCATTTTACCCAACCACCTGTCCGCCTGTCATTTTAGACAGACATCTGCCTGCTCCTAATTTTATAGCCAACCAACTGTTTGCCCATCATTTTAGCCAGCCACCTGTCTACCAATCATTTTTAGCAAGCAACCTGTCTGCCTGTCATTTCAGACAGACACCTGTCTGACTGTAATTTTAGACAGCCACCTGTCTGCCTTTCATTTATTCCAACCACCTGTCTGACTATCTGTCATTTTAGACAGCCACCTGTCTGCCTGTCATTTTAGCAAGCCACCTGTCTGTCTGTCTGTCATTTTACAGCCAACCAACTGTCTTCCCATCATTTTAGTCAGTCACCTGCCTAGCTGTCATTTATGCAAGCCAACTGGCTGCCTCTCATTTTAGCCTGCCATCTGTCTACCTGTCATTTATGCCAGCCAACTGTCTGCCAATCATTTTAGCTCGCTCCTTGTTTGCCTGCCATTTCATCCAGCCAACTGTCTGCCAATCATTTTAGGACGCTACCTGTCTGCCTGTCATTTCATCCTGCCTGCTGTCTGCCCATCATTTAAGGCAGCCATATGTATACCAGTCATTTCAGCCAGCCACCTATTCGCCCGACATTTTAGCCAGCTACCTGTCTACCTGTCATTTTAGACAGACACCTGTCTGCCCATCATTTTATAGCTAAACAACTGTCTGCCCATCCTTTTAGTCAGCCACCTGTCTACCAGTCATTTTAGCCAGCCACCTGTCTACCTTCCATTTATGCCAGCCACCTGTCTGTCTATCTGTCATTTTAGCCAGCCACCTATCAACTTGAAATTTTAGACAGCTACCTGTCTGCCTGTCATTTTAGTAAGCCACCTGTCTGTCTGTTATTTTATAGCCAACCAACTGTCTGCCCATCATTTTAGTCAGTCACCTGTTTACCAGTCATTTTAACCAGCCACCTGGCTGCCTCTCATTTTAGCCAGTCACCTGTTTACCTGTCATTTATGCCAGCCAACTGTCTGCCAATCATTTTAGCCCGCTCCTTGTTTGCCTGTCATTTCATCCAGCCACCTGTCTGCCCATCAATTTAGCCTGCCATATGTCTGCCTGTTATTTTAGCCAGCCACCTGTCCACCTGTCATTTTAGATAGACTCCTGGCTGCTCATCATTTCATAGCCAACCAACTGTCTGCCTGTCATTTTAGACAGCGACCTGTGGGCCTGTCATTTTAGTCAGCCACCTATCTGCCCATCATTTTATATCCAACCAACTGTCTGCCCGTCATTTTAGAGAGCCACCTGTCTACCAGTTATTTTAGCCAGCCTCCTGTCTGCCTGTCATATTAGCTAGTCACATGTATACCAGCCACCTGGCTGCCTCTGATTTTAGCTAGCCGCCTGTCTACCTGTCATTTATGCCAGCCAACTGGTTGCCTCTCATTTTAGCCAGCCACCTGTCTACCTGTCATTTATGCCAGCCAACTGTCTGCCCATCATTTTAGCACGCTCCTTGTTTGCCTGTCATTTCATCCTGTCACCTGTCTGCCCATCATTTTAGCCAGCCATCTGTCTGCCTGTTATTTTAGCCAGCCACTATCTGCCTGTCAGTTTATAGTCAAACAACTGTTTGCCCATCATTTTAGCCAGCCATCTGGCTGCCTGTTATTTTAGCCAGCCACCTGTCTGCCCGTCATTTTAGACAGCCACCTGTCTACCAGTTATTTTAGCCATCCAACTGTCTGCCTCGCATTTTAGCCAGCCATCTGGCTGCCTCTCATTATAGCAAGCCACCTGTCTACCAGTCATTTTAGCCAGCCACCTGTCTACCTTTCATTTATGCCAGCCACCTGTCTGTTTATCTGTCATTTTAGCCAGCCACCTATCAACTTGAAATTTTAGACAGCTATCTGTCTGCATGTCATTTTAGCAAGCCACCTGACTGTCTGTCATTTTAGCCAGCCACCTATACGCCTGTCATTTTAGCCAGCCAACTGTCTGCCAATCATTTTATAGCCAACCATCTGTCTGCTCATCATTTTAGTCAGTCACCTGTCTACCAGTCATTTTAACCAGCCACATGGCTGCTTCTCATTTTAGCCAGCCGCCTGTCCACCTGTCATTTATGCCAACCAACTGGCTGCCTCTCATTTTAGCCTGCCACCTGTCTACCTGTCATTTATGCCAGTCAACTGTCTGCCAATCATTTTAGCACGCTCCTTGTTTGCCTGTCGTTTCATCCAGCCATCTGTATGCCAATCATTTTAGCCAGCCATATGTCTACCTGTCATTTATGCCAGCCAACTGTCAGCCCATCATTTTAGACAGCCACCTGTCTGTCTGTCATTTTAGCTAGCCACCTGTCTGTCTGTCATTTTAGCCAGCCACCTGTCTGTCTCTCATTTATGCCAACCAACTGGCTGCTTCTCATTTTAGCCTGCCACCTGTCTACCTGTCATGTATGCCAGTCAACTGTCTGCCAATCATATTAGCACGCTCCTTGTTTGCCTGTCATTTCAACCAGCCACCTGTATGCCAATCATTTTAGCCAGCCACATGTCTACCTGTCATTTATGCCAGCCGCCTGTCTGTCTGTCATTTTAGCCAGCCACCTGTCAACTTGAAAATTTTGCCAGCCACCTGTCTGTCTGTCATATTAGCCAGCCACCTGTCTGTCTGTCATTTTAGTCAGCCACCTGTCTGTCTGTCATTTTAGCCAGCCACCTGTCTGTCTGTCATTTTAGCCAGCCACCTGTATGTCTGTCATTTTAGCCAGCCACCTATCAACTTCAAATTTTAGACAGCCACCTGTCTACCTGTCATTTTAGCCAGCCACCTGTCTACCTTTCATTTATGCCAGCCACCTGTCTGTTTATCTGTCATTTTAGCCAGCCACCTATCAACTTGAAATTTTAGACAGCTACCTGTCTGCATGTCATTTTAGCAAGCCACCTGTCTGTCTGTCATTTTAGCCAGCCACCTGTCTGTCTGTCATTTTAGCCAGCCAACTGTCTGCCAATCATTTTATAGCCAACCAACTGTCTGCCCATCATTTTAGTCGGCCACCTGTCTGCCAGTCATTTTAGCCAGCCTCCTGGCTGCCTCTCATTTTAGCTAGCCGCCTGTCTACCTGTCATTTTAGCCAGCCACCTGTCTGCCCATCATTTTATAGCCAACGAACTGTATGCCCATCATTTTAGTCAGTCACCTGTCTACCAGTCATTTTAACCAGCCACATGGCTGCTTCTCATTTTAGCCAGCCGCCTGTCCACCTGTCATTTATGCCAACCAACTGGCTGCCTCTCATTTTAGCCTGCCACCTGTCTACCTGTCATTTATGCCAGTCAACTGTATGCCAATCATTTTAGCCAGCCATATGTCTACCTGTCATTTATGCCAGCCAACTGTCTGCCCATCATTTTAGTCAGCCACCTGTCTGTCTGTCATTTTAGCCAGCCACCTGTCTGTCTCTCATTTTAGCCAGCCACCTGTCTGTCTGTCATTTTTGCCAGCCACCTATTCGCCTGTCATTTTAGCCAGCCACCTATCACCTTGAAAATTTTGCCAGCCACCTGTCTGTCTGTCATATTAGCCAGCCACCTGTCTGTCTGTCATTTTAGTCAGCCACCCGTCTGTCTGTCATTTTAGCCAGCCACCTGTCTGTCTCTCATTTTAGCCAGCCACCTGTCTGTCTGTCATTTTAGCCAGCCACCTGTCTGCCTGTCATTTTAGCCAGCCACCTATCAACTTGAAAATTTTAGACAGCCACCTGTCTACCTGTCATTTTAGCCAGCCACCTGTCTACCAGTCATTCTGCCAGCCACCTGGCTGCGTGTCATTTTAGCCAGCAACCTGTCTGCCTGTCATTTACCCAGACACCTGTCAATCTTTCATTTTAGACAGACACCTAGCTGCTCATCATTTTATAGCCAACCAACTGTCTGCCTGTAATTTTAGACAGCCACCTGTCTGCATTCATTATAGCCAGTCACCTATCAACTTGAAATTTCAGACAGCTACCTGTCTGCCTGTCATTTTAGCAAGCCACCTGTCTGTCTGTCATTTTAGCCAGCCACCTATTCGCCTGTCATTTTAGCCCGCCACCTGTCTGCCCATCATTTTATAGCCAACCAACTGTCTGCCCATCATTTTAATCAGTCACCTGTTTACCAGTCATTTTAGCCAGCCACCTGGCTGCCTCACAATTTAGCCAGCCGCCTGTCTACCTGTCGTTTATGCCAGCCAACTGGCTGCCTCTCATTTTAGCCTGCCACCTGTCTACCTGTCATTTATGCCAGCCAACTGTCTGCCCATCATTTTATAGCTAACCAACTGTATGCCCATCATTTTAGTCGGCCACCTGTCTACCAGTCATTTTAGCCAGCCACCTGGCTGCCTCTCATTTTAGCTAGCCTCCTGTCTACCTGTCATTTATGCCAGTCAACTGTCTGCCTGTCATTTCAGCCAGAAACCTATTCGCCCGTCATTTTAGTCAGCCACCTATCTACCTGTCATTTTAGACAGCCACCTGTCTACCTGTCATTTTAGACAGCCACCTGTCTGTCTGACATTTCAGCCAGCCATCTGTATGTCTGTCATTTTAGCCAGCCACCTGTCTGTCTGTCACTTTAGCCAGCCACCTGCCTGCTCGTCATTTTAGCCAGCCACCTATCTATTTGAAATTTTAGCCAGCCACCTGTCTGTCTGTCATTTTAGACAGCGACCTGTGGGCCTGTCATTTTAGTCAGCCACCTATCTGCCCATCGTTTTATAGCCAACCAACTGTCTGTCCGTCATTTTACCCAGCCACCTGCTAGCCTGTCATTTTAGTCAGACACTTGTTTGCCTGTCATTTTATAGCCAGCTAACTATCTGCCCATCATTTTAGTCGGCCACCTGTCTGCCAGTCATTTTAGCCAGCCTCCTGGCTGCCTCTCATTTTAGCTAGCCGCCTGTCTACCTGTCATTTTAGCCAGCCACCTGTCTGCCCATCATTTTATAGCCAACGAACTGTATGCCCATCATTTTAGTCAGTCACCTGTCTACCAGTCATTTTAACCAGCCACATGGCTGCTTCTCATTTTAGCCAGCCGCCTGTCCACCTGTCATTTATGCCAACCAACTGGCTGCCTCTCATTTTAGCCTGCCACCTGTCTACCTGTCATTTATGCCAGTCAACTGTATGCCAATCATTTTAGCCAGCCATATGTCTACCTGTCATTTATGCCAGCCAACTGTCTGCCCATCATTTTAGACAGCCACCTGTCTGTCTGTCATTTTAGCTAGCCACCTGTCTGTCTGTCATTTTAGCCAGCCACCTATCAACTTGAAATTTTAGACAGCCACCTGTCTACCTGTCATTTTAGACAGCCACCTGTCTGTCTGTCATTTTAGCCAGCCACCTGTATGTCTGTCATTTTAGCCAGCCACCTATCAACTTCAAATTTTAGACAGCCACCTGTCTACCTGTCATTTTAGCCAGCCACCTGTCTGCCCATCATTTTATAGCCAACCAACTGTCTGCCCGTCATTTTAGCCAGCCACCTGTCAACCAGTCATTTTGCCAGTCACATGACTGCGTGTCATTTTAGCCAGCTACCTGTCTGCCTGTCATTTACCCAGCCACCTGTTCACCTGTCATTTTAGACAGACACCTAGCTGCTCATCATTTTTTAGCCAACCAACTGTCTGCCTGTCATTTTAGACAGCGACCTGTCTGCCTGTCATTTTAGTCAGCCACCTGTCTGTCCATCGTTTTATAGCCAACCGACTGTCTGTCCGTCATTTTACCCAGCCTCCTGTCTGCCTGTCATTTAGACAGACACCTGCCTGCCTGTCATTTTATAGCCAGCCAACTATCTTCCCATCATTTTAGCCGGCCACCTGTCTGCCTGTCATTTGAGACAGACACCTGCCTGCCCATCATTTTATAGCCAACCAACTGTCTGCCCGTCATTTTAGACAGCCACCTGTCTACCAGTTATTTTAGCCATCCAACTGTCTGCCTCGCATTTTAGCCAGCCATCTGGCTGCCTCTCATTATAGCCAGCCACCTGTCTACCAGTCATTTTAGCCAGCCACCTGTCTACCTTTCATTTATGCCAGCCACCTGTCTGTTTATCTGTCATTTTAGCCAGCCACCTATCAACTTGAAATTTTAGACAGCTATCTGTCTGCATGTCATTTTAGCAAGCCACCTGACTGTCTGTCATTTTAGCCAGCCACCTATACGTCTGTCATTTTAGCCAGCCAACTGTCTGCCAATCATTTTATAGCCAACCATCTGTCTGCTCATCATTTTAGTCAGTCACCTGTCTACCAGTCATTTTAACCAGCCACATGGCTGCTTCTCATTTTAGCCAGCCGCCTGTCCACCTGTCATTTATGCCAACCAACTGGCTGCCTCTCATTTTAGCCTGCCACCTGTCTACCTGTCATTTATGCCAGTCAACTGTCTGCCAATCATTTTAGCACGCTCCTTGTTTGCCTGTCATTTCATCCAGCCATCTGTATGCCAATCATTTTAGCCAGCCATATGTCTACCTGTCATTTATGCCAGCCAACTGTCTGCCCATCATTTTAGACAGCCACCTGTCTGTCTGTCATTTTAGCTAGCCACCTGTCTGTCTGTCATTTTAGCCAGCCACCTGTCTGTCTGTCATTTATGCCAACCAACTGGCTGCTTCTCATTTTAGCCTGCCACCTGTCTACCTGTCATTTATGCCAGTCAACTGTCTGCCAATCATATTAGCACGCTCCTTGTTTGCCTGTCATTTCAACCAGCCACCTGTATGCCAATCATTTTAGCCAGCCACATGTCTACCTGTCATTTATGCCAGCCGCCTCTCTGTCTGTCATTTTAGCCAGCCACCTGTCAACTTGAAAATTTTGCCAGCCACCTGTCTGTCTGTCATATTAGCCAGCCACCTGTCTGTCTGTCATTTTAGTCAGCCACCTGTCTGTCTGTCATTTTAGCCAGCCACCTGTCTGTCTGTCATTTTAGCCAGCCACCTGTATGTCTGTCATTTTAGCCAGCCACCTATCAACTTCAAATTTTAGACAGCCACCTGTCTACCTGTCATTTTAGCCAGCCACCTGTCTACCTTTCATTTATGCCAGCCACCTGTCTGTTTATCTGTCATTTTAGCCAGCCACCTATCAACTTGAAATTTTAGACAGCTACCTGTCTGCATGTCATTTTAGCAAGCCACCTGTCTGTCTGTCATTTTAGCCAGCCACCTGTCTGTCTGTCATTTTAGCCAGCCAACTGTCTGCCAATCATTTTATAGCCAACCAACTGTCTGCCCATCATTTTAGTCGGCCACCTGTCTGCCAGTCATTTTAGCCAGCCTCCTGGCTGCCTCTCATTTTAGCTAGCCGCCTGTCTACCTGTCATTTTAGCCAGCCACCTGTCTGCCCATCATTTTATAGCCAACGAACTGTATGCCCATCATTTTAGTCAGTCACCTGTCTACCAGTCATTTTAACCAGCCACATGGCTGCTTCTCATTTTAGCCAGCCGCTTGTCCACCTGTCATTTATGCCAACCAACTGGCTGCCTCTCATTTAGGCCTGCCACCTGTATACCTGTCATTTATGCACGTCAACTGTCTGCCAATCATTTTAGCACGCTCCTTGTTTGCCTGTCATTTCATCCAGCCATCTGTATGCCAATCATTTTAGCCAGGCACATGTCTACCTGTCATTTATGCCAGGCACATGTCTGTCTGTCATTTTAGTCAGCCACCTGTCTGTCTCTCATTTTAGCCAGCCACCTGTCTGTCTGTCATTTTTGCCAGCCACCTATTCGCCTGTCATTTTAGCCAGCCACCTATCACCTTGAAAATTTTGCCAGCCACCTGTCTGTCTGTCACATTAGCCAGCCACCTGTCTGTCTGTCATTTTAGTCAGCCACCCGTCTGTCTGTCATTTTAGCCAGCCACCTGTCTGTCTCTCATTTTAGCCAGCCACCTGTCTGTCTGTCATTTTAGCCAGCCACCTGTCTGCCTGTCATTTTAGCCAGCCACCTATCAACTTGAAAATTTTGCCAGGCACCTGTCTGTCTGTCATTTTAGCCAGCCACCTGTCTGTCTGTCATTTTAGCCAGCCACCTGTCTGCCTGTCATTTTAGCCAGCCACCTATCAACTTGGAATTTTAGACAGCCACCTGTCTACCTGTCATTTTAGACAGCCACCTGTCTGTCTGT
The DNA here is from genome assembly GCF_978046115.1 of Saccoglossus kowalevskii. Lineage (NCBI taxonomy): Eukaryota > Metazoa > Hemichordata > Enteropneusta > Harrimaniidae > Saccoglossus > Saccoglossus kowalevskii. The sequence continues at coordinate 31,104,511 of NC_140660.1, forward strand.
CATTTTAGCCAGCCACCTGTATGTCTGTCATTTTAGCCAGCCACCTATCAACTTCAAATTTTAGACAGCCACCTGTCTACCTGTCATTTTAGCCAGCCACCTGTCTGCCCATCATTTTATAACCAACCAACTGTCTGCCCGTCATTTTAGCCAGCCACCTGTCAACCAGTCATTTTGCCAGTCACATGGCTGCGTGTCATTGTAGCAAGCAACATGTCTGCCTGTCATTTACCCAGCCACCTGTCTACCTGTCATTTTAGACCGACACCTAGCTGCTCATCATTTTATAGCCAACCAACTGTCTGCCTGTCATTTTAGACAGCGACCTGTCTGCCTGTCATTTTAGACAGCCACCTGTCTACCAGTTATTTTAGCCATCCAACTGGCTGCCTCGCATTTTAGCCAGCCATCTGGCTGCCTCTCATTATAGCCAGTCACCTGTCTGTCATTTTAGCCAGCCACCTATCAACTTGAAATTGTAGACAGCTACCAGTCTGCCTGTCATTTTAGCAAACCACGTATAAGCCTGTCATTTTAGGCAGCCAACTGTCTGCCCATCATTTTAGTCAGTCACCTGTCTACCTGTCATTTATGCCAGCCAACTGTCTGCCAGTCATTTTAGCACGCTCTTTGTTTGCCTGTCATTTCATCCAGCCAACTGTCTGCCAATCATTTTAGCACGATCCTTGTTTGCCTGTCATTTCATCCAGCCAGCTGTCTGCCCATCATTTTAGGCAGCCATATGTCTACCAGTCATTTCAGCCAGCCACCTATTCGCCCGACATTTTAGCCAGCCACCTGTCTACCTGTCATTTTAGACAGACACCTGTCTGCCCATCATTTTATAGCCAACCAACTGTCTGCCCATCATTTTAGTCAGCCACCTGTCTACCAGTCATTTTAGCCAGCCACCTGTCTACCTTTCATTTATGCCAGCCACCTGTCTGTCTATCTGTCATTTTAGCCAGCCACCTATCAACATGAAATTTTAGACAGCTACCTGTCTGCCTGTCATTTTAGCCAGCCACTTATTCGCCAGTCATTTTAGCCAGCCACCTGTCTGCCCATCATTTTTAGTCAGTCACCTGTCTACCAGTCATTTATGCCATCCAACTGGCTGCCTCTCATTTTAGCCTGCCACCTGTCTACCTGTCATTTATGCCAGCCAACTGTCTGCCAATCATTTTAGCACGCTCCTTGTTTGCCTGTCATTTCATCCAGCCAACTGTCTGCCAATCATTTTAGCCCGCTCCTTGTTTGCCTGTCATTTCATCCAGACACCTGTCTGCCCATCATTTTAGCCAGCCATATGTCTGCCTGTTATGAAATTTTAGACAGCTACCTGTCTGCCTGTCATTTTTAGTCAGTCACCTGTTTACCAGTCATTTTAACCAGCCACCTGGCTGCCTATCATTTTAGCCAGTCATCTGTCTACCTGTCATTTATGCCAGCCATCTGTCTACCTGTTATTTTAGCCAGCCACTATGTGCCTGTCAGTTTATAGTCAAACAACTGTTTGCCCATCGTTTTAGCCAGCCATCTGGCTGACTGTTATTTTAGCAGGCTGCTTGACTGCCTGTCATTTTACCCAACCACCTGTCCGCCTGTCATTTTAGACAGACATCTGCCTGCTCCTAATTTTATAGCCAACCAACTGTTTGCCCATCATTTTAGCCAGCCACCTGTCTACCAATCATTTTTAGCAAGCAACCTGTCTGCCTGTCATTTCAGACAGACACCTGTCTGACTGTAATTTTAGACAGCCACCTGTCTGCCTTTCATTTATTCCAACCACCTGTCTGACTATCTGTCATTTTAGACAGCCACCTGTCTGCCTGTCATTTTAGCAAGCCACCTGTCTGTCTGTCTGTCATTTTACAGCCAACCAACTGTCTTCCCATCATTTTAGTCAGTCACCTGCCTAGCTGTCATTTATGCAAGCCAACTGGCTGCCTCTCATTTTAGCCTGCCATCTGTCTACCTGTCATTTATGCCAGCCAACTGTCTGCCAATCATTTTAGCTCGCTCCTTGTTTGCCTGCCATTTCATCCAGCCAACTGTCTGCCAATCATTTTAGGACGCTACCTGTCTGCCTGTCATTTCATCCTGCCTGCTGTCTGCCCATCATTTAAGGCAGCCATATGTATACCAGTCATTTCAGCCAGCCACCTATTCGCCCGACATTTTAGCCAGCTACCTGTCTACCTGTCATTTTAGACAGACACCTGTCTGCCCATCATTTTATAGCTAAACAACTGTCTGCCCATCCTTTTAGTCAGCCACCTGTCTACCAGTCATTTTAGCCAGCCACCTGTCTACCTTCCATTTATGCCAGCCACCTGTCTGTCTATCTGTCATTTTAGCCAGCCACCTATCAACTTGAAATTTTAGACAGCTACCTGTCTGCCTGTCATTTTAGTAAGCCACCTGTCTGTCTGTTATTTTATAGCCAACCAACTGTCTGCCCATCATTTTAGTCAGTCACCTGTTTACCAGTCATTTTAACCAGCCACCTGGCTGCCTCTCATTTTAGCCAGTCACCTGTTTACCTGTCATTTATGCCAGCCAACTGTCTGCCAATCATTTTAGCCCGCTCCTTGTTTGCCTGTCATTTCATCCAGCCACCTGTCTGCCCATCAATTTAGCCTGCCATATGTCTGCCTGTTATTTTAGCCAGCCACCTGTCCACCTGTCATTTTAGATAGACTCCTGGCTGCTCATCATTTCATAGCCAACCAACTGTCTGCCTGTCATTTTAGACAGCGACCTGTGGGCCTGTCATTTTAGTCAGCCACCTATCTGCCCATCATTTTATATCCAACCAACTGTCTGCCCGTCATTTTAGAGAGCCACCTGTCTACCAGTTATTTTAGCCAGCCTCCTGTCTGCCTGTCATATTAGCTAGTCACATGTATACCAGCCACCTGGCTGCCTCTGATTTTAGCTAGCCGCCTGTCTACCTGTCATTTATGCCAGCCAACTGGTTGCCTCTCATTTTAGCCAGCCACCTGTCTACCTGTCATTTATGCCAGCCAACTGTCTGCCAATCATTTTAGCCCGCTCCTTGTTTGCCTGTCATTTCATCCAGACACCTGTCTGCCCATCATTTTAGCCAGCCATATGTCTGCCTGTTATGAAATTTTAGACAGCTACCTGTCTGCCTGTCATTTTTAGTCAGTCACCTGTTTACCAGTCATTTTAACCAGCCACCTGGCTGCCTATCATTTTAGCCAGTCATCTGTCTACCTGTCATTTATGCCAGCCATCTGTCTACCTGTTATTTTAGCCAGCCACTATGTGCCTGTCAGTTTATAGTCAAACAACTGTTTGCCCATCGTTTTAGCCAGCCATCTGGCTGACTGTTATTTTAGCAGGCTGCTTGACTGCCTGTCATTTTACCCAACCACCTGTCCGCCTGTCATTTTAGACAGACATCTGCCTGCTCCTAATTTTATAGCCAACCAACTGTTTGCCCATCATTTTAGCCAGCCACCTGTCTACCAATCATTTTTAGCAAGCAACCTGTCTGCCTGTCATTTCAGACAGACACCTGTCTGACTGTAATTTTAGACAGCCACCTGTCTGCCTTTCATTTATTCCAACCACCTGTCTGACTATCTGTCATTTTAGACAGCCACCTGTCTGCCTGTCATTTTAGCAAGCCACCTGTCTGTCTGTCTGTCATTTTACAGCCAACCAACTGTCTTCCCATCATTTTAGTCAGTCACCTGCCTAGCTGTCATTTATGCAAGCCAACTGGCTGCCTCTCATTTTAGCCTGCCATCTGTCTACCTGTCATTTATGCCAGCCAACTGTCTGCCAATCATTTTAGCTCGCTCCTTGTTTGCCTGCCATTTCATCCAGCCAACTGTCTGCCAATCATTTTAGGACGCTACCTGTCTGCCTGTCATTTCATCCTGCCTGCTGTCTGCCCATCATTTAAGGCAGCCATATGTATACCAGTCATTTCAGCCAGCCACCTATTCGCCCGACATTTTAGCCAGCTACCTGTCTACCTGTCATTTTAGACAGACACCTGTCTGCCCATCATTTTATAGCTAAACAACTGTCTGCCCATCCTTTTAGTCAGCCACCTGTCTACCAGTCATTTTAGCCAGCCACCTGTCTACCTTCCATTTATGCCAGCCACCTGTCTGTCTATCTGTCATTTTAGCCAGCCACCTATCAACTTGAAATTTTAGACAGCTACCTGTCTGCCTGTCATTTTAGTAAGCCACCTGTCTGTCTGTTATTTTATAGCCAACCAACTGTCTGCCCATCATTTTAGTCAGTCACCTGTTTACCAGTCATTTTAACCAGCCACCTGGCTGCCTCTCATTTTAGCCAGTCACCTGTTTACCTGTCATTTATGCCAGCCAACTGTCTGCCAATCATTTTAGCCCGCTCCTTGTTTGCCTGTCATTTCATCCAGCCACCTGTCTGCCCATCAATTTAGCCTGCCATATGTCTGCCTGTTATTTTAGCCAGCCACCTGTCCACCTGTCATTTTAGATAGACTCCTGGCTGCTCATCATTTCATAGCCAACCAACTGTCTGCCTGTCATTTTAGACAGCGACCTGTGGGCCTGTCATTTTAGTCAGCCACCTATCTGCCCATCATTTTATATCCAACCAACTGTCTGCCCGTCATTTTAGAGAGCCACCTGTCTACCAGTTATTTTAGCCAGCCTCCTGTCTGCCTGTCATATTAGCTAGTCACATGTATACCAGCCACCTGGCTGCCTCTGATTTTAGCTAGCCGCCTGTCTACCTGTCATTTATGCCAGCCAACTGGTTGCCTCTCATTTTAGCCAGCCACCTGTCTACCTGTCATTTATGCCAGCCAACTGTCTGCCCATCATTTTAGCACGCTCCTTGTTTGCCTGTCATTTCATCCTGTCACCTGTCTGCCCATCATTTTAGCCAGCCATCTGTCTGCCTGTTATTTTAGCCAGCCACTATCTGCCTGTCAGTTTATAGTCAAACAACTGTTTGCCCATCATTTTAGCCAGCCATCTGGCTGCCTGTTATTTTAGCCAGCCACCTGTCTGCCCATCATTGTATAGCCAACCAACTGTATGCCCATCATTTTAGTCAGTCACCTGTCTACCCGTCATTTTAACCAGCCACATGGCTGTTTCTCATTTTTGCCAGCCGCCTGTCTACCTGTCATTTATGCCAACCAACTGACTGCCTCTCATTTTAGCCTGCCACCTGTCTACCTGTCATTTATGCCAGCCAACTGTCTGCCCATCATTTTAGCCAGCCACCTGTCTGTTTTTCATTTTAAGCAGCCACCTGTCTGTCTGTCATTTTAGCCAGCCACCTGTTTGTCTCTCATGTTAGCCAGCCACCTGTCCGTCTGTCATTTTAGCCAGCCACCTGTCTGCCTGTCATTTTAGCCAGCCACCTATCGACTTGAAAATTTTGCAAGCCACCTGTCTGTCTGTCATTTTAGCCAGCCACCTGTCTGCCCATCATTTTATAACCAACCAACTGTCTGCCCGTCATTTTAACCAGCCACCTGTCAACCAGTCATTTTGCCAGTCACATGGCTGCGTGTCATTGTAGCAAGCAACATGTCTGCCTGTCATTTACCCAGCCACCTGTCTACCTGTCATTTTAGACCGACACCTAGCTGCTCATCATTTTATAGCCAACCAACTGTCTGCCTGTCATTTTAGACAGCGACCTGTCTGCCTGTCATTTTAGACAGCCACCTGTCTACCAGTTATTTTAGCCATCCAACTGGCTGCCTCGCATTTTAGCCAGCCATCTGGCTGCCTCTCATTATAGCCAGTCACCTGTCTGTCATTTTAGCCAGCCACCTATCAACTTGAAATTGTAGACAGCTACCAGTCTGCCTGTCATTTTAGCAAACCACGTATAAGCCTGTCATTTTAGGCAGCCAACTGTCTGCCCATCATTTTAGTCAGTCACCTGTCTACCTGTCATTTATGCCAGCCAACTGTCTGCCAGTCATTTTAGCACGCTCTTTGTTTGCCTGTCATTTCATCCAGCCAACTGTCTG